>NC_053392.1:10848857-11031349 GCF_905171765.1 Bufo bufo | reverse complement strand
CTGGATACAAGATGAGATACGGTTGGGCATGGAGGTATACAGGCTCCCTATGGTATCCTGTGGTACATTTGTCCACGGGTGTTACGGCTGGGCCTGTAGATCCGGCAAACTTTTAGGTTGCTGAAGCTAACATCCTAGCTGGTCCCATAAATATTGGAATGGTGACAAATCTGGCGCCCAGGCAAGGAAGTGTTGTAATTTGGAGGAGACATTGCCAAGTGCAGGGATAATTATCCTGCTGAAAAATGCTAGTTCTCAGCCCTGCCATGAGAGGAACACATGTGGCGGCAGAATGTTCTGCACATATCACTGAGCTGTTAGTGTCCTCGTATCACTACTGGGGAGATAGACTGTAGTATGTGATGGCTCCCACAATCATCGCACCAGCAGTTGGGGCAGTGCGTTGCTCCACAGCAAAGGCAGGATTGAAGCACTCACCATGAGGTCTACATACTCCAACCCGACCACCACGTTAAAGCGCATACAGTGAGGAAGCATAAAAAGCTATAAAAGTGACCTACTCCTTTAATATAGCCTCTTTTCACCTCGTCTCTTCTTACCTTGTGATGTCGGAGGCCAGGGATCCTCCATTATGGCGTCCCTGTACAGGTCCTTGTGTCCTTCTATATACTCCCACTCCTCCATGGAGAAATACACCGCCACATCATGACACCTTACAGGAACCTGACAACACAATGACACCGTCATCACCCAGAACCCTCAAGTGCTGTTACTGGAGAATTTACCAGCATTCCCAGTAGTGTCACCTCTTCAGTCAGCAGCTCAATCATCTGGTGGGCAAGTTCTAGGATCTTCTGCTCATGTATTAGGGGGGGAGGCTCTGTGATGGGGGTCGTGCTCCACCCTCCTGACTCATGGATGATGGGAGTCACCCCCGATGTCTTCTTCACTATGGTGTAATCCTGTGGACGGAGAGAGACACTTAGGGAAAGAAATTCCTTCCTGACTCCAGATCTACACTCAGAATCCCTCCTGGATCATGGCCCCATCTCCAGTAATCTAGTCACTAGAAGATGGAATATTATCACCCTCCATGGTCTTTCTCGGCTGAATTCTAGAAAGGTTTACCTCTCCGCTCAGCAGGGAGATGATCTCAAAGGTGAAGTCTAATATTCTTTTGCTGATCTCCTTCCTGTCCATCCTTGGTGGTGATTCAGGAGAAGAGGAGAGAACTGGAGTTGTTGGAGGCTTCTAGTACTGCAGGCGCCTTTATGAGGAGAGGAGAGGCTGGAAATCCTCAAGGGACAAGAGCTTCAGTGAGATCCAGAACCGCACTTACTGCTCCTCAGACCTTCTACCACCGATATTAAGTGACAACTGCGGAAGAAAGACATGGTGAATCAAGTGAGAATTACCTCATTAGAAGAGTAATATAAATATGTTTCTTTAGACAATGACGACCTGACTGATTCCCAGATGACCCTAGAAGACGAAACCGGCTGGGTACTGAACAGCCTCTCTTCAGTGTTATATGTTTTTAGGATACAGTCATTTACCAAGATTTTATATTGTTTTTTAATAGGTTCTTTTTATAGAAATTTTGAGAAAATAGTAAACAGCCAAAACCAGCCCTTTTTAAAGATTTTGCAAACATCCACTTGCTGCAATCAGCACCCGTCAGTATTAATGCACATACAAAGATATAGAAAAACATGGGTTTGCGATCCATAGGTCTTCACAACCAATCCTAACATTAAGAACAAAAGGTACCATTCACAACATAACATTCACAATCACGTTCCGCAAGACTTATTTATAAGCCACTAGGCAACACAGTTTGGCCTTGATTCCATGGGTTCCAGATCTTAAAGAAATGGTCACTGATACTTCTCTTCGCATACACCAACTTATATAGCACCAGGTCCACATTAATCAACTGTACCCAATGTTGGATGCATCTTGAGGCTTTCCAATTCAGGAGTATTGTCCTCCTGGTGTAAAACATGAAGAGACGGTATAACCTTCTCCCATAGTTTGTAAGTATAAGGTCAGTAACTAACCCTAATAGACCAACCATGGGGGAAACACACTCCCAGGAAGCCCAAATTAGAATTAAAAAGAACATGAATCTCCGACCAATACACCTGCATAGTAGGACGGTGCCATACCATGTGGATCAGGAGCCGATGGCCGCAGCGCGCCTTGTACATTTAGGGTCTTAAGATTTTATATTGTAAGTACAACGTTAAACAAGCCTACTCGCTTTCACAGTTTCCATGTATTATGTTGTAGATTCCAGCTATCGCGGATCAAAATCAGTAGAGGAGAGAAATGTCCATGCCGACAACAACCCTGAATGCAGAGATCTCCATACCAGAATCCATGAAAGACTACAACATTCACTGAAGAGGCTGAGAGCGGCCTATAAAGTGGGGACTGTGACTTAAAGAGAACTAACAGGAGGGCTGGTAAAAGTAGAAGGGTTGTCATAATACCAGAATTTTTCAATTCGATGCTAAGTGAATTATCACAATACTCAACAACACCAGATCCTAACTACTCAAAAAGCAAAATAGAATACAAAAATATAAAGTCCATCTCCCATCTCCTCCTCGCATCCTCCTTGATCTCTGTGTTCTCCTGTAGGTCTCACCCTTGCACTTTACCCCACCTCCACTGGCACAGAAAAGCAGCCACGACAATCGAAGATCTGTGACACACACACTCACTATTAACCCTTCTTTAGCTGCTAGATCCTCACCGGACACTGTGCACTCATACCCCATAGTGAGCTATCAGCCTGAATGCATCAGGGGTGAACCCAAGAGTAGCTACATAGGGCGTTACCGCCGAGTCAGGAAGGCGACGCTCACTTTTATACAGCCGGGTCAGAGAGGCGACCCTCACTATCATACAGCCGAGTCACGAAGGTAACGCTCACTATTATACAGCCGGGTCAGAGAGGCGACCCTCACTATTATACAGCCGAGTCAGAAAGGTGACGCTTACTGTCATACAGCTAAGTCAGCAAGGTGACCCTCACTATCATACAGCCGGTAGGGATGAGCGAATCTACTTCGGATGCTTCATCACCACCTGGAACCGAACCCAAGTTCAGTTGCAAGGTATTTTACAGTAGAAATTAATTTACTAAGTTATTACCCGAAGTCTCGCAAGACTTCGCGAAGAAATAACTTTGGCTCATCGGAGCCAATACATTCTAATACTGTACGGAGCGCTCGGATAAAGCATCCAAAGTCGATTCGCTCATCCCTAACAGCCGGGTCAGGAAGAAGACCCTCACTATCATACAGCTGGGTCAGGGAGGAGACCCTCACTATCATACAGCCGGGTCAGGGAGTAGACCCTCACTATCAACCAGCCGGGTCAGGGAGGAGACCCTCACTATCATACAGCCGGGTCAGGGAGTAGACCCTCACTATCATACAGCCGGGTCAGGGAGTAGACCCTCACTATCATACAGCCGGGTCAGGGAGTAGACCCTCACTATCATACAGCCGGGTCAGGGCGGAGGAGACCCTCACTATCATACAGCCGGGTCAGGAAGGAGACCCTCACTATCATACAGCCGAGTCAGGAAAGCGGCCCTCACTATCATACAGCTGGGTCAGGGAGGAGACCCTCACTATCATACAGCCGGGTCAGGGAGGAGACCCTCACTATCATACAGCCGGATCAGGGAGTAGACCCTCACTATCATACAGCCGGGTCAGGGCGGAGGAGATCCTCACTATCAAACAGCCGAGGCAGGAAGATGAACCTCACTATCATACAGCCAGATCAGGGAGGAGACCCTTACTATCATACAGCCGGGTAAGGGCGGAGGAGATCCTCACTATCATACAGCCGGGTTAGGAAGGAGACCCTCACTATCATACAGCCGGATCAGGGAGGAGACCCTCACTATCATACAGCCGAGGTCAGCAAGATGACCCTCACTATCATATAGTCTGGTCAGGAAGGCGACCCTCACTATGTAGTGCCCTGGAGCAATGAGTACTTTGATGTTTGGACATTTCTCTATTTCCCCTATGCAAAGTTATAAACGTCTTACTTTATTTCACTTAAAAAGGGTTAACTTGCACTGTTTATTACTGTGTTACTGCATTTCATATGTTGTGATATGTATCCTGTTCTATCACTGTATTTACATGGCTCTGTGGAAAGAGTTAATGAATACTGAGAAACTGTTAGGACTTCAATAAGAAGCTAGCAATTTTCCACAGCTGCCATAGAGTTAAAGAAGAGCATGTTTTGAAGGGAAAAAGCCAGACATTGTTTACCACCAAAAGCAGACAGACTGACCTTTTGAATGTCTGGTTTTGCTCTGTTGTTATGTCTGGAAACTTGTTTTTGTCTGGAAAACCTGCTGTGTCATTGACATTGAGTATCATTGAAGCTCTAATGTAAGTCTATACCAGACGGGAGCTGAAACATTGTATCTGTTTGTGCTGAGCTTCTCCACTCCACCCCTCCCACTAGAAAGTTCTAGTCTAGCAAAAACTGTATATAAGGTGTGCTGCAGTTAGGGACCAGTGCTTAGAAGAGAAGACTGACTACTGAGTGACCAGAGGACACTGAGACGGGTATACTCTGCCACAGACCTTGAATCACCAGCCTTGGACCAGGGTACCAGCCTTCTGAAGAGAGAGAGGGACAGCTAGCTCAGGCCTTTCCTCAGCATAAAACCCTTCTTCTGTCAGGGAGGAGACTGGAGAAGCCAGCTCTAGGCCTCGGCTGTATTGTATTGCACCTGAATTCCTCCAGTAAAGAAGCTCCCTGGTTTACTGCAGACCCTGACTCTCTGGACTTATTTCCTATTGGGGTGCACCACGCCTTACCATCCCTTCCTGAGAGCAGAAACATGTAGTGACACCTAGACGGTATCTGTGGGACCCAGCGTAGTGTTGGGGCCACCCCAAACCCGGCCAATGCAACTATCATACCCCCAGGTCAGGTCATCTTTCTGACTCGGCTGTATGATAGTGAGGGTCATCTTCCTGACTCGGCTGTATGATAGTGAGGGTCTCCTCCCTGACCAGGTCAGGAAGATGACCCTTACTATCATACAGCTTGATCAGGAGGGAGACCCTCACTATCATACAACCGGGTAAGGAAGACGACCCTCACTATCATACAGCCGGGTCAGGAAGGCTACTGTCAGGATCAGGACACCGGTGGGTATGCAAGGTAGCAAGTTCCGTGTAAACCTCCCCAGCCTAATTATGAGGGTGCCGGCCGGGTGTATTGCGGATCCGCAATACACTACGGACGTGTGAATGGAGCCTTAGTGACGTATTGCTGTAGAAAAACTAAATATATTCAGCGTTCAGCGCCGCAGTAATATTTGTGGTAAAACCTTTAATGACGTATTTCGGTAGAAAACTATACATTTATTCTGCGTTCAGCGCTGCAGTTATACATGGTAAAGCCTTTAGTTGCGTATTTCAGTAGAAAATTTAAAATGTATTCTTATAAAAATGTATCCTTACTAAGGAGGGGTCCACGGGTTCAAGAAAGCAGTGGCGGTAGCAGTCAGTCAGTGCGTAGTGTTGTCGGTAAAATCACCTGAGGTGTGGCAGTTTTTTGTACAGCCTCTGAAGGAGGTGAACATGGCTATATGTAGAATCTGTGGGCAAAAGGTGAAGCGTGGCCAGGGTGTCAATGTTGGCACCACGGCCCTGCGTCAACATTTGCAGCGTCACCATAAAGTGGCCTGGGAGAACCGTGGCTCTGATGTGGTGGTCCAGCCTGCCGCAGCAACCGCTGCATCACCCAGTGGCACGCCACACCCGATTTCAGGCAGTCAAGTTTCCACCACCTCAGGCGAAGGGAGCTGTCTGTCGTTACCATCGTCTGCTGGTCCTGATGCTCCTGCTCCTCTTCGTCAGTCATTTCGTCAGCAATCGATCACTAAAGTGATTGCCAAGAGACAACAGTATGCGTGCACTCATCCAACGGCGCAGAAGCTGAACATGCTCCTGTCCAAGTTGCTGATGCTGCAGTCCCTCCCTTTCCAAGTGGTGGACTCTGCACCTTTCAGATAACTGATGGCTTTTGCCAAGCCGAGGTGGAGAGTCCCAAGCCTTTAGTGACGTATTTCAGTAACCAAAAAAAAAAGGTTATTCAGCATTCAGCGCTGCAGTTATATGTAGTAAAGTCTTTATTGACGTACAGTATTTAATTCGAAAAACTAATTTTAATCAGCGTTTAGCGCTCTAGTTATATGAAAATCTTTAGTGACATATTTCGGTCGAAAAATTAATTTTATTCAGCGTTCAGTGCTGTAGTTATATGTGATAAAATCTCCATGATGTCTCGATGATAAATCTGCAGCATGGGGGCCCCGTGTGGCTTCTACACACTTCAGCGGGGCGAATAGATGCCGGATGACCGGGACGCTCGATGACCTTCCCAGGAGCTTCTGTCGGAAACAGCGGTTCATTTCTGAGATGTCCGTATAGTGCGGGGGAAATCCGAAGACCTTCTCCATCTCCGTGCACCACAGGATGTCCTCCTTCTCATCTATGATGACTGTGAACTTGTGAGGTTTTCCCTGACGAAAAGACCAGGGGCTGGTAGTTATGGTTTCAATCTTGATGAACTTCGCGACTCTTCAGGGCTCCAAGCTATGTTGAAGCTTTCTTGTTTTCTGTAGCTACTAGAGGCTTGTTCATGCCAGGCAGGTTCCCCCAGAAGTATCTGGCTCGATGAGCAGTCAATACCGCACTTGCATCAATCTTGACAGGATTCGTCTCCAGGTGGAAATTGTTTTTTGGAATGCTTTCGCAACCACGTCGTTGAATAAACACAAGACTGGCTGATTCTCTCCTGTCTTAGGCAACACTTAATTTTTATTATTAAATTGAACCCAAACTTGATTAAAATTATAAGAAAATTAACCTAAATTCGCCAATATATTATCCAAATCTTCGAGGGAAATTCACGGACAATCAATTTGCCAAGCCTTTTGTGCCGGAGTACATGTATTATTAAAACGTGCTTTAAGCATCACTTTATAAAGTTGAGAAATTTTAAACTTCTGTTCTGTCCCATATTCCATACAAATGAATAGACGAAGTCACCACACTGTGGTCTCCTCATGCTGCTGCCACCTCCGTATTCTCTAGTCGTCATGCCACTCTGTGGCCTCCTCATGCTGCTGCCACCTCCACAATATGTCACCTTGCCACTCTGTGGTCTCTTGATGGTGCCGCCACCTCGGTTATTGTGCCACTCTGTGGCCTCCTACTGATGCTGCTGCTGCCACCTCCGCACTTTGTCATTGTGCCACTCGGTGGCCTTCTCCTGATACTGCTGCTGCCGCCACCTCCAGACTCTGTCATTGTGCCACTCTGTGGCTTCCTCATACTGCTGCCACCTCCACACTCGGTCATTGTGCCACTCAATGGCCTCCTCATAGTGCTGCCACCTCCACACTCTGTCATTGTGCCACTCGGTGGCTTTCTCCTGTAACTGCTGCTGTTGCCGCCAACCTCCAGGCTCTGTCATTGTGCCACTCAGTGGCCTTCTCCTGATGCTGCTACTGCCGCCACCGCCAGAATCTGTCATTGTGCCACTCTGTGGCCTCCTGGTGCTGCCGCCACCTCCACACTGTCATTGTGCCACTCTGTGGTCTCCTCATGCTGTTCCCACCCTCCCCAAGTCATGACTGGGCCACTATTTTGCCTTTAGGCCTGGCTGACATCATTATTATTTGACCCTTCTTCTGATCTGTCAAAAGGAAGGAAAAATGAGATGCACAACGGATCCTGTCTGTGTAGCAGCTGTAAGGCCTGTACGGTCTCATCAGAATCGGCTTATGATTTGGTAGCCAAAAGCAGGAGTGGGTACAAAACACAGAAGACATGCGAATATTCCATTCACGTGTCATCTCTGTTTTAGATCCACTCCTGTATATTTGGCATTAGCAATACTGATGGATTATTGAGCAAATGCTGATCGAGTGAAGGCGGACGCTCCACAGACAGGATCCGTTTTTGTGGGTTATTGTTCTGACGGATCAGAGGAAGGGCAAAATAATCAGTGACGTCAACACAAACTTACTGCTGACCCCCTCTCCACTCTGTCGGGGGCTCTACTTGTATAAGTGTTTAATAGAACAGGTTCTGTAGACATCTATGTGGAATCAGCTGATGACGGTGTAAAAGGAGTGCGCTTTTTCTTGGCGCCAACATCGACCTGTAAGGCTGAGTTCAAACTCGTGACTGCCCAAATAAGTGAAGTGTGCAGTGATTCTAACAGCGACGCCTGTCATCTGCATGTCATACTGACTCACAGTATTATTTCACTACCACAGCAGACTCCCTATGCGTGTTACTGCAAGGCACAGTGTTCTACACCGCTATACAGGCACAGTGTTCTACACCGCTATACAGGCACAGTGTTCTACACCGCTATACAGGCACAGTGTTCTACACCACTATACAGGCACAGTGCTGTACACCACTATACAGGCACAGTGTTCTACACCGCTATACAGGCACAGTGCTGTACACCACTATACAGGCACAGTGTTCTACACCGCTATACAGGCACAGTGTTCTACACCGCTATAGAGGCACAGTGTTCTACACCGCTATACAGGCACAGTGTTCTACACCACTATACAGGCACAGTGCTGTACACCACTATACAGGCACAGTGTTTTACACCGCTATACAGGCACAGTGCTGTACACCACTATACAGGCACAGTGTTCTACACCGCTATACAGGCACAGTGTTCTACACCGCTATACAGGCACAGTGTTCTACACCGCTATACAGGCACAGTGTTCTACACCGCTATACAGGCACAGTGTTCTACACCGCTATACAGGCACAGTGTTCATACTGGCCGGTGTCAGGAGGTCTCCTCAGTAACTATAACCCCCAGCATGCACTGCGTCTCTCCTGATCTGACAGGTAATAATAGGACCCGGCTCCATACTGGCCGGTGTCAGGGGGTCTCCTCAGTAACTATAACCCCCAGCATGCACTGCGTCTCTCCTGATCTGACAGGTAATAATAGGACCCGGCTCCATACTGGCCGGTGTCAGGAGGTCTCCTCAGTAACTATAACCCCCAGCATGCACTGCGTCTCTCCTGATCTGACAGGTAATAATAGGACCCGGCTCCATACTGGCCGGTGTCAGGGGGTCTCCTCAGTAACTATAACCCCCAGCATGCACTGCGTCTCTCCTGATCTGACAGGTAATAATAGGACCTGGCTCCATACTGGCCGGTGTCAGGAGGTCTCCTCAGTAACTATAACCCCCAGCATGCTCTGCGTCTCTCCTGATCTGACAGGTAATAATAGGACCCGGCTCCATACTGGCCGGTGTCAGGAGGTCTCCTCAGTAACTATAACCCCCAGCATGCACTGCGTCTCTCCTGATCTGACAGGTAATAATAGGACCCGGCTCCATACTGGCCGGTGTCAGGGGGTCTCCTCAGTAACTATAACCCCCAGCATGCACTGCGTCTCTCCTGATCTGACAGGTAATAATAGGACCCGGCTCCATACTGGCCGGTGTCAGGAGGTCTCCTCAGTAACTATAACCCCCAGCATGCACTGCGTCTCTCCTGATCTGACAGGTAATAATAGGACCCGGCTCCATACTGGCCGGTGTCAGGAGGTCTCCTCAGTAACTATAACCCCCAGCATGCACTGCGTCTCTCCTGATCTGACAGGTAATAATAGGACCCGGCTCCATACTGGCCGGTGTCAGGAGGTCTCCTCAGTAACTATAACCCCCAGCATGCACTGCGTCTCTCCTGATCTGACAGGTAATAATAGGACCCGGCTCCATACTGGCCGGTGTCAGGAGGTCTCCTCAGTAACTATAACCCCCAGCATGCACTGCGTCTCTCCTGATCTGACAGGTAATAATAGGACCCGGCTCCATACTGGCCGGTGTCAGGAGGTCTCCTCAGTAACTATAACCCCCAGCATGCTCTGCGTCTCTCCTGATCTGACAGGTAATAATAGGAACCGGCTCCATACTGGCCGGTGTCAGGAGGTCTCCTCAGTAACTATAACCCCCAGCATGCTCTGCGTCTCTCCTGATCTGACAGGTAATAACAGGACCCGGCTCCATACTGGCCGGTGTCAGGGGGTCTCCTCAGTAACTATAACCCCCAGCATGCACTGCGTCTCTCCTGATCTGACAGGTAATAATAGGACCCGGCTCCATACTGGCCGGTGTCAGGGGGTCTCCTCAGTAACTATAACCCCCAGCATGCACTGCGTCTCTCCTGATCTGACAGGTAATAATAGGACCCGGCTCCATACTGGCCGGTGTCAGGAGGTCTCCTCAGTAACTATAACCCCCAGCATGCACTGCGTCTCTCCTGATCTGACAGGTAATAATAGGACCCGGCTCCATACTGGCCGGTGTCAGGGGGTCTCCTCAGTAACTATAACCCCCAGCGTGCACTGCGTCTCTCCTGATCTGACAGGTAATAATAGGACCCGGCTCCATACTGGCCGGTGTCAGGAGGTCTCCTCAGTAACTATAACCCCCAGCATGCACTGCGTCTCTCCTGATCTGACAGGTAATAATAGGACCCGGCTCCATACTGGCCGGTGTCAGGAGGTCTCCTCAGTAACTATAACCCCCAGCATGCACTGCGTCTCTCCTGATCTGACAGGTAATAATAGGACCCGGCTCCATACTGGCCGGTGTCAGGGGGTCTCCTCAGTAACTATAACCCCCAGCATGCACTGCGTCTCTCCTGATCTGACAGGTAATAATAGGACCCGGCTCCATACTGGCCGGTGTCAGGGGGTCTCCTCAGTAACTATAACCCCCAGCATGCACTGCGTCTCTCCTGATCTGACAGGTAATAATAGGACCCGGCTCCATACTGGCCGGTGTCAGGGGGTCTCCTCAGTAACTATAACCCCCAGCATGCACTGCGTCTCTACCCATCCAATGGGCACTCACCTTCCCCTGGGGGCCACACTCAGCCGGTGCTGTATTGATCTGCTCTGGATCTGCTGCACTATAAGACATGAAGGACCTGTGATGATGTCACTGTCATGTGATCAGCTAGGTGGGCGGAGCTTTGTATGTAGTAGTGTTTCCTGAGGCGATGTCAGGTAATTCAACAAACTTTATTCAGACACAAACAATATGACAAAGGTTAACAACTGTCATATCTATATAGCCTACAGGTGGCAGTAAACATGTTTACATGTATAACTCCTAACATCCTCCCTTTCTTGTGAAATCAAGTAATATATAACATAAGATGATTGGATACCACAATACATTCCAAAGGTGACAATGTTTTTTAGAATGTATCTAGCACACAAAATCCTTATATCTTGTTGGTGTTCTAATAACCCTAGTTCTTGTACGTCTTGGTGTGGCAGGAGCTTCACATTGCTGCATGTGATCATCCATCCCTGTTTCTTCGGGAGTTGTCTCATCTGGAGATGTACCTGGTGTAATCACTTCACTTATTTCAATGTCAGATTTGTCATCTGCAGTCCTCAGAAACTTCCTATTCCTTCTGTACAACTGTCCATTTGCTTCCACTTTATAAGATCGTGGAGCAACTTTCTCCAAACAAATACCTTGTCGCCAAATTCCATCTGTTGGCGACGGCGATGGTTGTATTCGCACTGGCTGACCAATGCTTAGTTCAGGAAGTTCCTTGGCTCCTTTATCATAATATGCCTTTGCTTTTTTGCGTCTTTCAGTTAGGTTCTCGACCACTCCTTTTATAACCTTCGGAAACAGCAGTTTCTGAGCAGTCGGAAGTAAAGTCCTGGTCCTTCTTGACATTAGCCGTTGTACAGGACGACTGCTGGTGCCTTCTGATGGGGTATTTCTCCAGTCAAGAACCGCTTTCCAGATATCCTTGTCATCTCGTTTAGCTTTCTTTATGAGTGTTTTTGCTATTTTTACAGTAGCTTCAGCTTTACCGTTGGACTGACTGTGATATGGGGATGATGTAAGATGTTCAAATTCCCACTCTCTACAAAATCGTGCAAACTCTGAGCTGACAAACTGTGGTCCGTTATCTGTAATTACAGAATAAGGGATTCCATGTCTGCTAAAATGTGCTTTGCAACAATCTATAATTGTTTTAGAGGTGGTATCAGAAACTAAATCAATTTCCCAGAAATCTGAATAATAATCAACAATTATTAAGTAATCTTGTCCTGTTAAGGAAAATAAGTCCATGCCTAGTTTGCTCCAGGGTAGAGTGGGCAATTTGTGAGTCATCAGAGGATCTTTTGTTTGTTTACGCATATACTCATTGTAAGTGTTACAGTTCTTTATTGCCTCTACAATCTCTGGGCCCATGTGTGGCCAAAAGATGACATCCTTGGCCTTGCGAAGGCATGCTTCTATTCCTAAGTGGCTAGAATAAGTCCTCGCTATCATTTCTGGGCGCATGTTTTTTGGTATGATGACTCTGTGTCCTTTATACAGAATTCCATTTTGTATGCTTATCTCATCTCTAAAGCCCCAGTAGTCCCTGATACAAATCGGTATTTTTTCTTTTTGGTCTGGCCATCCTGTAAGAACAGTCGTTTTTAATGCTTGCAAGACTTCATCTTGTTCTGTGAACTTCTGAATTTGTTGTAGGCGCAAATCAGACACTCTTAGATATTCTGCAAAGTTTATCTCTTCCAGTTCCTTAGAAAAGGCATCCTCTGATTGCATCAAGAAAATCTCATAATCTGGGGTGTCCTTGTCCATTGTTCTGTGAGGTAATGCTGCTCTTGATAAGAAGTCTGCAATATACATTTCTGATCCTTTTTTGTAAACCACATTAAGGTTGTATTTTTGCAACTGTAGCATCATGCGCTGTATACGTTTTGGTGCTACTAGGAGAGGTTTTTTTAAAATGCTCTCTAGAGGCTTATGATCAGTCTCAATGTTAATAATATTTTTTCCATGTAAGTACTGATTAAACTTCTGGCATGCATATACAATGGCAAGACATTCCTTTTCAATCTGGGCATATCTTTGTTCTGTTGAAGACAGTGTACGTGATGCAAATGTCACTGGCTGACCTCCTTGCAAAAGTGTTGCTCCAAGACCCTTTTCACTGGCATCACATTGGACTGTTACTTCTGCATTGACATTGTAGTATCTCAAAACTGGATGTTTAGTAACAATATCTTTAATTTGCTTGAGGGCTTCATCATGGCTGGATTGCCAGGCCCACAAGCTGTCTTTGTCTGTCAGTCTGCGTAGTGGTTCACATTAGGGGTGGGCGATATAGACGATATAGGCGATATGCGATATAAATTTGTGCCACGATATGGATTTTGAGCATATCGCCTATATCGCCGGACCGCGATATGATCGCGCTCTCTGCGCGCACCATCTTCTCCCGAGCCGGCACAGTGGAGAAGGAGAGAGTCCCTCCCTCCCCACTGTGCGCGGCTGCCGCTGACCACCAATGACAAAAGAGGAGGAGGGGAGGGACTGACAGTAAATCATTGAGTTTTCACGATCTCAGTGAGCGCGTGAAAACTCAAATCCGATGGTATATTCTAACCCCCAGGCGTTCCCATGGTGACAGGGACGCTTGCCTGGGGGTTAGAATATACAGGGCCACGCCGCTGACAGTAGAACATTTAAAAACGAATCAGTAACTTTAACTTTTTATTGGTGATCTCTTTACTGTATACCTTACTAGGTCTTAGCTCCGATAACAGCAGGCAGTGCGGGGGTGGTGCTCACTCACTGAAGTCACGCACCTGCTCCTCCCACTAGGCGGCGCAGGCGCGTGACGTCAGTGAGTGAGCGCCGCCCCCTGCACTGCCTGCTGTTATCGGAGCTAAGACCTAGTAAGGTATACAGTAAAGAGATCACCAATGAATAAAGTTAAAGTTACTGATTAGTTTTTAAATGTATTCCTGTGAGCGTCGGGGGGGGGGGGGATCTGTGGATGGCACCGTTTAGGGGAGGGGGGGATCTGTGGATGGCACCGTTTAGGGGAGGGGGGGGATCTGTGGATGGCACCGTTTAGGGGAGGGGGGGATCTGTGGATGGCACCGTTTAGGGGAGGGGGGGGGATCTGTGGATGGCACCGTTTAGGGGAGGGGGAGGATCTGTGGATGGCACCGCTTAGGGGAGGGGGGGTCTGTGGATGGCACCGCTTAGGGGGGGGGGGTCTGTGGATGGCACCATTTAGGGGAGGGGGGATCTGTGGATGGCACCGTTTAGGGGAGGGGGGGGATCTGTGGATGGCACCGTTTAGGGGAGGGGGGGTCTGGGGATGGCACCGTTTAGGGGAGGGGGGGGTCTGTGGATGGCACCGTTTAGGGGAGGGGGGGGTCTGGGGATGGCACCGTTTAGGGGAGGGGGGGGATCTGGGGATGGCATCGTTTAGGGGAGGGGGGGGGTCTGGGGATGGCACCGTTTAGGGGAGGGGGGGGGATCTGGGGATGGCATCGTTTAGGGGAGGGGGGGGATCTGGGGATGGCACCGTTTAGGGGAGGGGGGGATCTGTGGATGGCACCATTTAGGGGAGGGGGATCAGCTCCCTGCTGCTGTGTGCACAAAGCACAGGGCAGCAGGGGCAGTGTAAAGTCCTATTCACCCTAATAGAGCTCTATTAGGGTGAATATGACAAGGGTTCTACGTTCTAGCCCTTAAGGAGACTAATAGTTATTAAATAAAAAGTAAAAAAAAGTTTAAACACGCCCCCCCAAATATAGAAAACAATATATCGCAATATATCGCAATATATATCGCATATCGCACATGCTTAAAATTATATCGCAATATAGATTTTAGGCCATATCGCCCACCCCTAGTTCACATACATCCGAAAGATGTGGTAAGAATTTTGAAAGGTAGTTTACAAACCCTAGCAGTCTCTGAACTGCTTGTACATTGTCAGGCTTTGGTACCTCTAAAATTGCTCTGACTTTTTCTGGATCAGGACGCAGGCCTTCTGCTGTGAGTAAATGTCCCATGTATGGTACCGAAGATAGCCTCAATCTCAGCTTCTTTTTATTGAATTTTAGGTTCAGCTTTCCTGCTCTCTCTAAGAGTCCAATCAAATTCTTGTCATCCTTTGTGGCCTCCTCCTCTGTGGCCTCCTCTGTAGCGTCACCACAGCCATACACCAATATATCATCTGCAATAACTTCCACTCCGGGCAGGTCTTCTACTGCTTCATGTTGTCTACGTTGATATTCTTCTGATGCAGTAGCAATCCCAAAAGGCATGCGTAGCCATCGGTAACGCCCAAAGGGAGTCCAGAATGTAGTGAGATAACTGCTTTTAGTGTCCAGTTTTACTTGCCAGAAGCCATCCTTAGCATCTAAGACAGAAAATACTTTTGCATTTGTTAAACTTGGCAGGATTTCCTTTATAGTGGGCATTGGATAATGTGAGCGTTTTAGTGCTTTATTTAAGTCTTTGGGATCAATGCATATTCGCAGCTTGCCTGGTTTCTTAACAGCAACCATACTACTTATCCATGTCGCAGGTTCTATGACCTTTTTTTTATCACTCCCAGTGTCTCTAATCTCTCTATTTTCGCCTTTAAGTCTGCTTTAAGTGGAGCCGGCACTCTACGTGGTTGGTGTTGAACAGGAGGTATTGCTTCATCTATTTCTAGGTGATACTCTCCAGGTAGACACCCTAGTCCTTTGAAAATGTCTCTATATTCAGTTGTGATCATTTTATAAGAAAAGGGTGAAGTTGTAGTTGTTTGCTGGTCATCATGTAATAATACATTATGTTCTACATTCAGTGTGAGGATGCCCATTTTCTGACATGTTTCTCCTGAGAGAAGTGGTTTGTGTTTACCTTGGACAACTTGGAATTGCAGTGGATATGTTTTATCTTTATATGTACAATTTAGATTACATTGGCCCATAGGTATCATGTAGGTATCATTGTACCATTTTAATTTGACATTACTCTTCTGTAATGTTGGCTTTCCTTCTTTAACAATTTTGCAATAGTCTTTGTATGTCATAAGGTTGCAGGTGGCCCCACAGTCTAACTGACAGTGTAACCTTTCCCCTGCTTCTCTGTCAGTGCTGAGTTCTAGTGGTACAAACCACTGTGACCCCGGACTGCTTACTGCTCCTATGTGATGAGTGTAAAGGCCGATTCATTAGCCTGTATTTGTGGGAGGGGCTTGGCCACCTACTTCAACGGCCGGCGCCCTCCCACATGCGTACGACGTGCAGAGTTTCGCAGGAAGCGTGCGCTCGTACCTGGCAGTCCATGTCAGCAGGCAAGGTGAGTGGACGTCCGTGCGGTGGTCGTCCCTTTGGTAAGCAGGGGCCTCCATGCGCCGGACCACTGCGTTTCTACATTAGGCATAGCAGGGGGTGGGGCCTCAACAGGACGGGGGATCCCTCCTGCCCGTTCAGCGGCGGTACCCTTTCAGCCTCCGGCGGGGGGGGTGGAGCCCCACGGAGACGGCACTCCCCTCCTCCGCTGCCCAGGTCACGAGCGCGGCATTGCTCTCCGGCGGGGGGCGGGGCCCATGGTCATGAGAGGACTTCCCCCCGCCCGCCTCCTCCGCCTGCCTCCGCCCCCAAACGTTCAGCCAGAGCTGCCCCGCTCCCTCACGTGGTGGGCGTGCGCAGTCAGCGATGGGCCGGCACCCCTGCAACGAGCGCCCTGCCGGGGAGCGGGGCGGCACCACGTGGCTCCTCCCATCACGACGTGGAGGTGGGGCTGAGCCACACAGGCTTCCCCTATCCCAGGTTTTGCCAGGGGGCAGCACCGTTTCCCCACGTGGTGGAGGTGCCCAGCCGGCGGTGGGTCGGCCCCTCATAGAAAGGAGGGCACCCCCGCACTGAGCTCCCCATCAGGGAGCGGTGGGCCCCCCACGTGGCACGTCCTCAATTGGCAGAGGGGGGGAGGCTATGTCGGATAAAGCCTCCCCCTATCCCAGTTCATGCCAGGGGGCAGCGCCGTTTCCCCACGCGGTGGAGATGCCCAGCCGGCGGTGGGTCGGCCCCTCAAACGGGGGGGGGCACCCCCGCACTGAGCACTCCATCAGGGACCGGTGAGGCCCCCCACGCGGCATTTCTAGTTTTGCGGCAAGGTAGGGCCCTCGCCTCTGGGGGCCCCCCCTGTGTCGGCTTCATGCCAGAGGGCTGCGCTGCTCCCCACGCGGTAGGAGTGCTCAGCCGGTGGGCGGGCCAGCCCTGGGACGGAGGGGGCCCCCCCGCACTGAGCACCCTGTCAGGGACACGCGTTAGCTCTCCACGTGGCACCCAAATCGTGTTTGCGTGGGGCGTCAGCCATTGCCCAAAGGTCTCCCCCCACTTGGTTCACGGTGCCAGGGAACTCTGCGCTCCCCACGTGGTTACCGTGGAGCACGGTGGGGGACGCAATGGCCCGCTCCTCGCCCACACCTAAAGTCTGGCACGGGCCGCCGTGCCGCTTAGATAGGTAGGGGTTCATCACTGACGCCAGGTAGAGCCAGGGGGGGTCAACGTCAATCAAAACACCTACTCCCATCCATCGGTCATACCTTCTGCTCACAGCTCACGTTCTATTAATTGAGCCTTACGCATTGACTAGTTCTTTTGTGTTGTTCTGTTGTTGTTTTCCAGGTTCAAAGAGTTGTAAAACAGAGAGAAGTTGGTTTGGATCTCATTTGATTTTCCTTGTCAACCAAGGTAGTGGGGGTACACGTTGGGGGACGGGGAGGTGCTGCCCGTTAGCAGGGTCGTGTCTCATGCACTATTTTACGTACAGGTTGTTCTAATTTTCATTAAACTTCCGTGGGAGTCAGAGTATAGAGTTTCTCAGTTGGTAAGTACGTCAGGTCTCCTTGCATGGACTTCCGGGTGGCGGTTCCTGGCCACTCCTTCACGGCTTTTCTGGTGTTAGTGTGCGTACCTCACAGGGACAGTGCACCCTTTCCATTACGTTGTTAAAACAGCTCCACGGATACCGGTGGTCATCCAGGTTAGTCGGTCACCTTACGTTACTGTTTTCACAGCTGTGATGTCGCACGCGTCAGACATTGTCGAAGCGTCAGTGGACGAGAATGTAGCGGGGACATCCGAAGGGGGCAGTATACCATCCCTGCGTGCTTGGACCATCCCCAGGCTTATGGCGGAGCTGACAAAGCGGGGCGTCCCTTTCCCGGCGTCTGCCAGAAAAGCGGAGCTATATCGGCTGTGGAAAGACTCCCTGGTGCCCAGTAGTAATGATCCCCCTGCGACCACGATGCAAACATCGCTGACTCAGATACACGTCATGCTGAACAGTCTGACGTCTGCCGTCACGTCCATGCAGGCGAGATTGGAGTCTATCGAGGCTCGCAGCTCAGTCTTACCAGTTTCCTCCCCCGAGGTTCCGGTCGCCTCCACCTCTGCCATAGCGGACATTCGTTCTGTCCAGTCCATCCCCAACGTGACTCCATCCCACTTTGTCCCGATCAACATCAGGAAAGACATCCTAGAGGGTAGGGATGTCAATCTCGCGTCTCTACTAATTGCCTCCAGGGACCTATCTGACAATAAGGTCATAGCTTGCGGGGAAGTGTCAGTGGTACTAAGAAGCCGCGACCACCGGCTCAACCGCAAATTAACCATCCCGGAGTTCGTCATGGCGTTTAGCCTTTTCAGGGATGTTATTTGTACTGCCAGGCCGGACAGGAGGGAGGAACTAGACCTGTATCTCTTTCGGGTCACAGAATTGGGTCATAGGTATGGAGGGAACGCATTCTATGATTATCACTGTTCATTTTCAGCCAAGGCGGCAGCGGCTCTCTCCCAATTCCAACACGTCACAGACTGGTCCAACCTAGACACCGAGTTATTCTGCAGACACTTTGCAGGCCTGAAAGCTCCCTCCTGTTCCGCCTGTCAGTCTATCTTCCACTCTGTCGAGTGGTGCCATAAGTCCGCTGTCAGCACGGCGTCTTACCCCTCCAGCTCTGCAGCTGGACCACTCGACGTCTTCAGACCCCCCAATTCAGTAGATAAGCTGGGCCGGCCCATCGTTCAGCTAGGGAGGGCACAGATATGTAACAATTTTAATTACGCGTCTTGTAATTTCGGGCAATGCCGTCTGCTACATATCTGTACCAACTGTTTCAGGGCCCACCCCCGAGTAGCATGCTCATTAAAATCGGTGAAGAATTACATGAGTGTGGTCAATATTAGCTGTTTACAAGAGTACTTGCGAGGTCACCACAATCCAGGGTTTGTACAGTTCCTGGTGTCAGGGTTTCACGAGGGCTTCCATACGGGGTTGATCACGACTCCAGAGTTCACATACGAGTGCAGGAACCTTCAGTCAGCCGAAAGAAATCCCGGTTCGGTAGACGTACTAATAGAGTCCGAGTTAAACAAAGGGTTCTTAATCGGTCCTTTTGGAGTGCCCCCTTTTCAACAGTGGAGGGTCAGTCCCGTGGGGGTAGTCACAGGCAAGTTCAGCAAAAAGGAGAGACTCATTATTGACTTGTCTGCCCCACACGGCTCCCAGGTCCCCAGCCTTAACTCTCTCATTCCTTCGGAGGAAGTTGGCATGAGATATTCTTCGATCGACCAGGCTATCGCCATCATCATGAAAACGGGTCCAGGGTCCATGTTGTCCAAAGCCGACATATCGGATGCCTTTAAGTTGCTTCCCATCATGCCAGCTCTCTGGCAGTGGCACGGCATCAAGTGGAAAGGCCTGTATTATTTCTCCACCAAACTCACCTTCGGTTCCAAGAGCAGCCCCTGGCTCTTCGATCAGTTGGCTCAGGCCCTCCACTGGGTTTTGGTACACAAGGTCCACTGTGAGTTTGTCATCCACTACTTGGATGACTTCCTACTGATTGAGAGGCCAGGGACAGTCCCCCTAGGGCTGGGGAAGTTGCTGAGGTGTTTTTCCCAGTTAGGTGTCCCGGTTTCCCCCAAGAAAGTAGAAGGCCCGTCCACAGTCATCACCTTTTTGGGCATCGAGTTAGACTCCCAGCACATGTTAGCTAGGTTGCCTGCGGATAAGTTAACAAGAATTAGAGAAGTCATCCATAGGTTTACAGTCACAACCGTGGTCACTAAGGCTGACCTTCAGTCTCTACTGGGCATGTTAAATTTCGCCATGCGCATCATTCCGCAGGGCAGAGCATTCATATCCCGCCTGCTGGCGCTCTTAAGTACCGCCCCGGAACAGGACAGCCCAGTGTGCCTGGACAGTCAGGCCTTAGCGGATCTCCACATGTGGGACCATTTTCTGAGCTGGTGGAACGGGGTGTCCTTATTCGTACCCGAGCTATCGAGTCGGTCTCCTATAGTCTTCTCAGATGCGGCTGCAAGCTCAGGGTTTGCCGCCATTTTCGGCACCCACTGGGTTGCGGACGAATGGCCTGCCGAGGTGGGACAAATCCCGGGGTTCCTCCAGACCTCGGCACTGTTCGAGCTGTACCCCATTGTGGTAGCCGCCCACATATGGGGCAGTCTTTGGGCGAATCAGTCTGTTCTGTTTGTGACTGACAATACAGCCGTGGTAGACATCGTTAACAGTGGGCTGTCGAAATCAAGCCACGTCATGTGTTTCCTCAGACGGTTAGTACAGCTCTCCCTACGTCACCATTTCCATATTTACAGTGCGCATGTGCCAGGTGCGCAAAACGTGGCTGCTGACGCCTTGTCGAGGGCTAACTTCTCCCGTTTATTACAGGTCATGCCAGAGGCAGATGCGACAGGCGCCACCGTCCCTCCTCACGAGTCCTTAATGCTAGTGTAACCAACCACCTTAAGACGGCCCACGCTCTAATACACAATTCCCTCTCGCCTAACACAACCAGAGCATACAACACCGGGTGGAAGACGTTCTGCAGGTTCCGAGGGGAATGTCCTCAAGGGGACTCCAGTTTTCCAGAGTACATCCTAGCGTTCATTGGTTACTGCCACTCAGTGCGCAAGCTCTCCCACAGTACAGTGAGATCGTACCTGGCGGGAGTGCAACATTTCCTCTCTGTTAGTCATCCCGAACAAGCATCAGTGTTCACCATGCATGCTGTCAAAGCCGCACTCAGGGGTTTGAGCAAGTGCGCACCTCAAGGCCAAGTACGCAGGCAAGCGGTCACCGGCCCCCTTTTCCGTAGACTGTCCGACGTCCTGGACGGTAATCCTTTCGGGGTTTTGCCCAGCTTGGTACTTAAATCCGCCATCTATCTAGCCTTTTACGGCTTCCTGAGACCTGGGGAGTTCACTTGTTCTCCTGGCAGTAGCAGGTCCCTCACGGTCAGCCAGCTGGTCCAGAACTCCGACGGGTTCGTACTACTGCTCAAGACGTCTAAGACCTCCCAGGTGGGCCCCCCTGTCCCGGTATCCTTCTTCCCCACATCGGACCAATGGTGCCCCGTCACGGTGCTCCGTCAGCTACGTTCTGCCTTGTCAGGGGCCGGACCAAATAGTCCATTGTTACCCTTCGGGGTGGTTCCGCTCACCACCCACCAGTTCATATCCCATGTAAGGTCACTGGTGGCCAGCGCGGGCGGTGACCCTGCCACAATTTCAGGACACAGGTGCTGCGTCCGCGGCATCCAAAAATCGAGTGCCTGCGCATATCATTCAGAAACTGGGGCGTTGGCACTCGTCATGTTTCAACCGTTATATACCTCACCCCGAAACTGAAATGTCAGCAGCCTTTCAGACTTTTGCTTTGTAATGACTTGTAATAAATTACTTCTGCCTATCAGTATGTCTTTTGCCCTCTTTAAGGCGTCCCTCCACGACGCGGTTGCGGCACAACTCTGACCGCTTAGGGGTAGGGTATCCCAGGTAGGGTAGGTACGTACTTGGTTGCCACGACCACAAGTGTAAAGGCCGATTCATTGGCCTGTATTTGTGGGAGGGGCTTGGCCACCTACTTCAACGGCCGGCGCCCTCCCACATGCGTACGACATGCAGAGTTCTCCCTCCCACCCACCCTTTTCACCTGTTACTCTCAAAGGGGATGCCCTCTTTCAGGCGTCCCTCCACGACGCGGTTGCGGCACAACTCTGACCGCTTAGGGGTAGGGTATCCCAGGTAGGGTAGGTACGTACTTTATTATACTGGGGGGGGGGGGGGGCGCACTCAATGTTAATGAAGATAACTGACCTGTTAATACAAATGCAGGAGGCGGGTGCCGGAATCAAATATCGGCACCCGACCTCTATGACAGGGAGCGGCACCTGAGGGGTTAACTGCCGCTGATCGCAGCTCCCTGTCATAGAGGTTGGGTGCCGGCTATTTGATTCCGGCACCCGCCTCCTGCATTTGTATTAACAGGTCAGTTATCTTCATTGGTGGCGCAGTGGCCACAGCCCCTCCCCCGGCCCTGTACCTCTTCTTACTGGCCGCGGCGGCAGCAGCACAGGGGGAGGGAGAGACCATCTGGAGCCCTGCCCCTATCACAGCGCCACGCCTGGCCCACTCGCCACATTTTTTTTTTTATCCTCAGTCGCGGCGGGCCCCCAGTGGCGTAGGGCCCCATAGCCATTGCTATGGCTGCTATGGTGATCCCTACGCCACTGGCACCCCCCTTGTGAGTGGCACCCGGGGCGGGCCGCCCCCCCGCCCCCCCCCCTTGGTACGCCACTGCATGTAGCGGCGAGCTGCCTCAGCCTAGTCACATACTGATCTATAGTTTCCAATGGGCCTTGGTTTGTGGTATTGAATATGTGCCTCTCATAAATGATGTCATGTGAAGGCATAAAATGGCTGTAATGCATCCAGAGCTTTCTCTGCGTCCTGCTTGTCGGCATCAGAGAGTGAGAGGTGCTGATGAATACGCAGACAGTCTCTCCCATCACTGAGCGCAGTGTCGCTGTCCTTACCTTTACGCAGACCGTCTCTCCCATCACTGAGCGCAGTGTCGCTATCCTTACCTTTACGCAGACCGTCTCTCCCCATCACTGAGCGCAGTGTTGCTGTCCTTACCTTTACGCAGACCGTCTCTCCCATCACTGAGCGCAGGGTCGCTGTCCTTACCTTTACGCAGACCGTCTCTCCCATCACTGAGCGCAGTGTCGCTGTCCTTACCTTTACGCAGACCGTCTCTCCCATCACTGAGCGCAGTGTCGCTATCCTTACCTTTACGCAGACCGTCTCTCCCCATCACTGAGCGCAGTGTCGCTGTCCTTACCTTTACGCAGACCGTCTCTCCCATCACTGAGCGCAGTGTCGCTGTCCTTACCTTTACGCAGACCGTCTCTCCCATCACTGAGCGCAGTGTCGCTGTCCTTACCTTTACGCAGACCGTCTCTCCCATCACTGAGCGCAGTGTCGCTGTCCTTACCTTTACGCAGACCGTCTCTCCCATCACTGAGCGCAGTGTCGCTATCCTTACCTTTACGCAGACCGTCTCTCCCATCACTGAGCGCAGGGTCGCTGTCCTTACCTTTACGCAGACCGTCTCTCCCATCACTGAGCGCAGTGTCGCTGTCCTTACCTTTACGCAGACCGTCTCTCCCATCACAGAGCGCAGTGTCGCTGTCCTTACCTTTACGCAGACCGTCTCTCCCATCACTGAGCGCAGTGTCGCTATCCTTACCTTTACGCAGACCGTCTCTCCCATCACTGAGCGCAGTGTCGCTGTCCTTACCTTTACGCAGACCGTCTCTCCCATCACTGAGCGCAGTGTCGCTGTCCTTACCTCGGGGTCTTTCTTATCAAGTTCAGTTGCCACCTCATAATCTTCCCACTGGGATTTGAAATATGTCCAGTTAACTGCCAGGTCCCCCTTACAGTCCATGGGAGACGGCACAGGGAAGTTGTTTGCAGCCATTTTCTGTAACACGGTGTGTCTCTTATTAATAAATTACCAGAGAAACTATTCTTGTTGGTCTTTCGTTCTGATATTAGGACTTTAGTGGCTTCTAAAACACCAAAGCCCTCTCCACTTTTGACACCATGTTTCCTGAGGCGATGTGAGGTAATTCAACAAACTTTATTCAGACACAAACAATATGACAAAGGTTAACAACTGTCATATCTATATAGCCTACAGGGGGCAGCAAACATGTTAACATGTATAACTCCTAACAGTAGAAGATGGAGAACTGACGAATTTAGTATGAGAAACAGAGAAATGCTGGGAGTTGTAGTCCTCTCCGGCTATACCTCCTCCTGTAATGTCCTTTGATATCACATAACAACATACTAAACATTCTGGGAGTTGTAGTTCTCTCAGCTAGGAGCACTGTCAGCTCTCTGGTAAGACCCCCTATTCTCTTTCCTTTGAGGAGTTGTAGTTATCACATCACGTTGTAGAGGCTACGCTGGAGGTTTCCATCAGGAGAACTCCCATCATGTATCTGCAAGGAGAGTGTGCGATGTACGGGTCTGTATAGATATATAGGAGGAGACCTTCACTATCATACAGCCGGGTCAGGGAGGAGACCCTCACTATCATACAGCCGGGTCAGGGAGGAGACCCTCACTATCATACAGCCGGGTCAGAAGGAAGACCCTCACTATCATACAGCCGAATCAGGGAGGAGACCCTCCATATCATACAGCCGAGTCAGGGAGGAGACCCTCACTATCATACAGCCGAATCAGGGAGGAGACCCTCCATATCATACAGCCGAGTCAGGGAGGAGACCCTCACTATCATACAGCCGGGTCAGAAGGAAGACCCTCACTATCATACAGCCGAATCAGGGAGGAGAGCCTCACTATCATACAGCCGGGTCAGGGAGGAGACCCTCACTATCATACAGCCGGGTCAGGGAGGAGACCCTCACTATCATACAGCCGGGTCAGAAGGAAGACCCTCACTATCATACAGCCGAATCAGGGAGGAGACCCTCCATATCATACAGCCGAGTCAGGGAGGAGACCCTCACTATCATACAGCCGAATCAGGGAGGAGACCCTCCATATCATACAGCCGAGTCAGGGAGGAGACCCTCACTATCATACAGCCGGGTCAGGAAGGAGACCCTCACTATCATACAGCCGGATCAGGGAGGAGACCCTCCGTATCATACAGCCGGGTCAGGGAGTAGACCCTCACTATCATGCAGCCGGGTCAGGAAGGAGACCCTCACTATCATACAGCCGGGTCAGGGAGGAGACCCTCACTATCATACAGCCGGGTCGGGGAAGAGACCCTCACTATCATACAGCCGGGTCAGGGAGGAGACCCTCACTATCATACAGCCGGGTCAGAAAGGAGACCCTCACTATCATGCAGCCGGGTCAGGAAGGAGACCCTCACTATCATGCAGCCGGGTCAGGAAGGAGACCCTCACTATCATACAGCCGGATCAGGGAGGAGACCCTCACTATCATACAGCCGGGTCAGGGAGGAGACCCTCATTATCATACAGCTGGATCAGGGAGGAGACCCTCACTATCATACAGCCGGGTCAGGGAGGAGACCCTCACTATCATACAGCCGGGTCAGGGAGGAGACCCTCACTATCATGCAGCCGGGTCAGAAAGGAGACCCTCACTATCATACAGCCGGATCATTGAGGAGACCTTCACTATCATACAGCAGGTTCAGGAAGGCGACCCTCACTATCATACAGCCGGGTCAGGAAGGAGACCCTCACTATCATACAGCCGGGTCAGGAAGGAGACCCCCACTATAATACAGCTGGATCAGGGAGGAGACCCTCACTATCATACAGCTGGATCAGGGAGGAGACCCTCACTATCATACAGCCGGGTCAGGGAGGAGACCCCCACTATCATACAGCCGGGTCAGGAAGGAGACCCTCACTATCATACAGCCGGGTCAGGAAGGAGACCCTCACTATCATACAGCCGGGTCAGAAAGGAGACCCTCACTATCATACAGCCGGGTCAGGAAGGAGACCCTCACTATCATACAGCCGGATCATTGAGGAGACCTTCACTATCATACAGCAGGTTCAGGAAGGCGACCCTCACTATCATACAGCCGGGTCAGGAAGGAGACCCTCACTATCATACAGCCGGGTCAGGAAGGAGACCCCCACTATCATACAGCTGGATCAGGAAGGAGACCCTCACTATCATACAGCCGGGTCAGAAAGGAGACCCTCACTATCATACAGCCGGGTCAGGAAGAGACCCTCACTATCATACAGCCGGATCATTGAGGAGACCTTCACTATCCTACAGCCGGGTCAGGGAGGAGACCCTCACTATCATACAGCCGGGTCGGGGAAGAGACCCTCACTATCATACAGCAGGTTCAGGAAGGAGACCCTCACTATCATACAGCCGGGTCAGGGAGGAGACCCTCACTATCATACAGCCGGGTCAGAAGGAAGACCCTCACTATTATACAGCCGGATCAGGGAGGAGACTATTAGGATCGGGACCATGTTGGGTACAAGTGGCAGTTAACGACATGGACAGTGTCCCGTTCCCGTGGTTAACAGGCTGGGGTGGCACATTACGATGCCCTAGCTAATCAGTAATGACGTCATCTGATGTCATGTAGGTCACATGATCGGGGATCGGTAAGTCTGGCCTATGTGAACAGGCAACTGCTGGCCACAGTTGCCTGTGAATAAGTTCTTTATACAGTCCTGATCAAAAGTTTAAGACCACTTGAAAAATGGCAAAAAAATCCTATTTTGCATGGCGGGATCTTAACAAGGTTCCAAGTAGAGCTTCAACATGCAACAACAAGAAATGAGAGTAAGACAAAACATTTTTTGAGCATTCAATTTAATGAACTCAGTAATGAGTAGCTCCGCCGTTATTGTTTATCACTTTCAAAATTCGTTTCGGCATGCTTGATGCAAGCGTTTCCATGAGGTGAGTGGGAACATTTCTCCAAGTGGTGAAGGCCATCTACTGTCTGAAACTGCTGTCCATTTTTGTAAACTTCCCTTGCCATCCATCCCCAAAGGTTCTCAATTGGATTTAGATCAGGGGAACACGCAGGATGGGCCAAAGGAGTGATGTTATTCTCCTGGAAGAAGTCCCTTGTCCTGCGGGCATTGTGTACTGTAGCGTTGTCCTGTTGAAAAACCCAGTCGTTACCACACAGACGAGGGCCCTCAGTCATGAGGAATGCTCTCTGCGACATCTGGACATAGCCAGCGGCCGTTTGACGCCCCTGCCCTTCCTGAAGCTCCATTGTTCCACTGAAGGAAAAAGCCCCCCCAGACCATTATGGCGCCCCCTCCACTGTGGCGCATAGAAAACATCTCAGGTGGGATCGGTTTGTCATGCCAGTAAGGTTGGAAACCATCAGGACCATCAAGGTAAAAAAAAATCTCATCAGAGAATAAAACTTTCTTCCACCTTTGAATGTCCCATGTTTGGTGCTCTCTTGCAAAGTCCAAACGAGCAGTTCTGTGGCGTTGAAGGAGACGAGGTCTTTGAAGACGTTTTTTGTTTTTGAAGCCCTTCAGTCTCAGATGCCGTCTGATGGTTATGGGGCTGCAGTCAGCACCAGTAAGGGCCTTAATTTTAGATCCTCCGGCTCAGTGCTGATGACATTTTTTTGGGTCTTCCACTTGACTTTTTTGTTCCATAACCCTCAGGATCATTTAAGAAATTCCAAATGACTGTCTTACTGCGTCCCACCTCAGCAGCGATGGCGCGCTGTGAGAGACCCTGCTTATGCAGTTCAACAACCCGACCACGTTCAAAAAGGGAGAGTTTTTTTTGCCTTTGCCATCACAACATGTGACTACCTGACAGAAAATGACAATGAATCCACATCTTTGCACAGATTTGGCCTTTTAAAGGCATGTGGTCCTAAAATTTGGATCAGCTGAAAAACAGCCTGTTTCAGTTTAATCGTTATTTTCAATTAATTGAATGCTCAAAAAATGTTTTGTCTCACTCTCATTTCTTCTTGTTGCATGTTGAAGCTCTACTTGGAACCTTGTTAAGATCCAACAATGTAAAATATGATTTTTTGCCATTTTTTAAGTGGTCTTAAACTTTTGATCAGGACTGTACCTCATTAGCTGGCATATTGGACTGCGTTTGCTGGTTCTTGGTTCTGTTTCTGACTACCCGCTGTGTGATTGTTCTCCTGATTTGACCTTGGTTTGGGTTTGGATTTGGATCTGTTTTCACCTGATGTGTTTGGACCCTGACTTGGCCGTTCGTGTATGAGTTTGACTTGGTATCATACTACTGTTTGTCTTCTGATTTTGCTGTGATTGTACTCTCCTGGTTTTGACCCGTTCCTTCCGACTTTATGTATTCTGGTTCTGTATCGCTTGTTAACCTCTGGCACTACGTTTATTGTTTTCTTCTCGGAGTTTCCCTCTTAATCCCCAGCACCAAGTTAAGCAGGGACTGTTATCCAGTTGTGGTCCATCGGTTAGGGCAGTTGTGCAAGTAGGTTGGGACAGTGGTGCGGGTAGTCTCCAGGGCTCTCTACCATGACAGAGTTAAAGGCTGTATGGAAAAAAAAAAAAGGAAGCATTAGTTAATCAGATGCAAGGCCTCACTCAGCTTGTCCAGAATTTACTGGCTAGGGTTCAACAACAGGAGGAGGTTCAGGAGGTTTCACAGGCACCCGCATCCTGTCAAGTTCTGGAACCTCAGCTTAAACTCCCAGACTGTTTCTCAGGTGAGAGAAATCTATTCATATTCTTTTGTGAGTGTTGTAAGCTGTATTTTTGTCTGAGGCCCCACTCATCAAGGACAAAAGAGCAATGGGGGGGCATAATTATATCTCTTTTGCAGGGGGACTGGCAGGAGTGGACATTCGGGAGGTGACCAACACTAAAAGATAAGTTTCCAGGTATTATTGGTGGCCGCCGATGAATAGGAATATTTCTGCCTATGTTTCAGCTTGTGAGACCTCTGCTAGGTCAGATAATCCAAAGAGTAAAACTGCTAGGGGAACTTCATCCATTACCCATCCCAAGGGAATCTCAGATTTTATATCGCATTTACCATCCTTTCAGGGGAAGACGGTTATTTGGGTAGTGGTGGACAGATTTAGCAAAATGTCCCATTTTATTCCACAACCTAATGCCAAAGATTTGTCTTCTTTTTTTCATTGACCACTTAGGTAATCACATGGGGTTCCAAAAGGGTTTAGTATCTGATCATGGAGTACCATTTGTTTCTAAATTCTGTAGATCTTTTTGTTGTAAACTTGGGGTTACTCTGTTGTTCTCCTCTGCGTTTCACCCCGTGACCAATGGGCAAACTGAGCGTATTAATTGTTAGAATAGTATTTGAGATTAGTGATGGACGAACATCGGCCGGGACGTTTCGCGATCAAATGTTTGCGAACCGCGCGTTTGTGGCAGGCCCCATTCACTTTAATGGCAGGCGAACCTGAAAAACCTTCAGGTCATATTTGCAGCCACCAAATACTTACTAGAAGTGCACAAATAGTCCCACAACATGGACAGTGACATAATAGAGGGGGATCAATGGCAAAAATTCTCACAAAAAATATGTATCAGGGGCTATTTTTATGCATCTTAAAGGGAAACTCTCAAAAATGTGCCCTGCTGGAGCCTAGAAAAGTTTTATTTTAGGCCACGGGAGTATGGGCCCCAAAAATTATGAATTCACTGGACAGAAAAGAACAAGTGATTATGTGGCTGGAGGTATATTAGACGGTCAGTGGATAACAATTTTACTGTAGACCAGTGGAGTACAAGCCCCAAAAATTATGCATTTACCTGACAGAAAAGAACTAGTGATTATGTGCCTGGAGGTACATTAGGCGGTCACTGGATAAAATTTTTACTGTATGCCACTGGGGTAGAGGCCCCCAAAATTAAGCATTCATCTGACAGAAAAGGCCTTTTATGCCACTGTATATACATAAGACAAGGACCTGTCACGGCAAGTGGGGATAAGCGGAACACCAAGTAAACAAACAGCAACAGGTAAACAGACTAGGCCCCAAAGCTAGGGAGGAGGGAATGGTAACCTCCTAACAATCCCTGAGCTTCTCCCTGACTGCTGACAGTATGAGCAAGTCCTGATGGTGAACAAACTCATACGCTGGAACCTAAGCCCTGCTGACACTGAAGCAAACCCTAACTTAACCCCTTAGGGACTTAGGGCGTCCTGTGACCCCCCGCATTGCGGATCGCCACAAACCGCAGGTCAATTCAGACCTGCGGTTTTTAGCGCTTATGCAAGTTTCTGATCCCTGCGGGTGTTTCTGTAAACCGCAGAGTCAGGGCAATAAATATAGAGTTTTGTTTGGCTGTTAACCCTTGCTTTGTTAGTGGAAAAAATGGATTAAAATGGAAAATTTGGCAAAAAATTTAAATTCTGAAATTTCATCTCCATTTGCCATTAACTCTTGGGGAACACCTAAAGGGTTAATAATGTTTGTAAAATCTGTTTTGAATACCTTGAGGGGTGTAGTTTCTAGAATGGGGTCATTTTTGGGTGGTTTCTATTATGTAAGCCTCACAAAGTGACTTCAGACCTGAACTGGTCCCTAAAAAGTGGGTTTTTAAAAATTTCCGAAAATTTTCAAGATTTGCATCTAAACTTCTAAGCCTTGTAACGTCCCCAGAAAATAAAATGGCATTCCAAAAATGATCCAAACATGAAGTAGACATATGAGGAATGTAAACTAATAGCTATTTTTGGAGGTATTACTATGTATTATAGAAGTAGAGAGATTGAAACTTGGAAATTTGCAAATTTTTCAAAAATTTTGGTAAATTAGGTATTTTTTTATTAATAAAAATGAATTTTTTTAAAACCATTTTACCAGTGTTATGAAGTACAATATGTGACGAAAAAACAGTCTCAGAATGGCCTGGATAAGTAAAAGCGTTTTAAAGTTATCACCACATAAAGTGACACTGGTCAGATTTGCAAAAAATGGCAAAGTCCTTAAGGTGAAATAGGGTTAAGGAAGCGGCGAATGAGACAGCCGGTACCTTTCACCGTGAAGGGACCAGCGTCTCCCTGAGACCTAGAAGCAATACACGCACAAATGAGAAAACAGGAGGAAGTAGAGGATCCACAAACAACCAGTATAGAACTCCAGAAGGAAAATATCAACCGCAAAGTCAGCAGTAAGAAGCGGACTTAAATAGAGCCTCTTAAACAGCTAACGAGCAGAACCTGTGGAGAGGTGGGATCCTGCCCACAACAACAAACAGAAGGGATACACAGAAAGACCTGTCACATAGACTCACGTGCTGCAAGTCTATCCGATCTTCTCAGATCTCTCACAGGGGAGGCAGTGACAGGACCATTCTTTGTTCTGTGTGGTGTCGGATATCTGTGGGCTGGCATGAGGAAATTCAATTACATGTGTTCGTCACAGGTGTTGAATTCCTCAGAGATCCATGCCTCATTCATTTTTAGAAATGTGAGGTAGTCCACACTGTCGTGAGCTAGGCGAGTGCGCTTATCAGTCACGATCCCCCCCTGCTGCCCTGAACGTCCTTTCGGACAGGACACTCGACAAGTGGCAAGCAAAGAGTTCAATGGCAAATTGTGCCAGCTCTGGCCACAGGTCAAGCCTGCACACCCAGTAGTCCAGGGGTTCCTCGCTTCTCAGAGCGTCCACATCGGCAGTTAACCCAATGTAGTCAGACACCTGTTGGTCTAGGCGTTCCCTGAGGCTGGATCAGGAGGGTGGCACTCAATGGGTTGGCTGCAAGAATGATCTCATATCCGAAGTGACCAACACATCTTCATACCGCCCTCTTCTTGCAGGCGCGGTAGGATTGGTACCCGCACCTGTTTTGCTGTGGGTGGAAATTCCTCTGCCAGCGCCTGCAACAGCAGTATGCAGCATCTCTCACAGCAAGGTCTGGAAATGCTGCATTCTGACAGCCCTCTGTGATGCTGGTAGCATGTCTTTCATTTTGTGTTTGTACCGGGGGTCTAAGTACGTTGCCTCCCAGTACTGGTACTTGCCCTTTATTCTTTTTGTATGGGGGTCCCTCTTCAAACACTGGAGCATGAAGGCCCCCATTTGCACTAAATTGGAAGCGGTGGAGCGCCCTGGCTCCTGCTCATCGCCCAGGAGAATGTCATCCTCGGTCTCCTCCCCCCAGCCACGGACAACACCTGAAAAGTTTAAAGTCCCCCTCAAAGCCTGCTCTTCTTACTCCTCCTCCTCCTCCCCCCAGCCACCATCATCCTCTGACTCCTTTTCAGACTCCTGCTTACTTGTCTCAGATGGAGTAGCCCCCCCCCTGGGAATTCATCCAGCATTGCGACTTCCTCATCTTCCTGCTCCTGCTCCTCGACGACTTGATCAATGACACAACGCAATGCACACTCCAGAAAGAAGGCGTAGGTACGATGTCACTGATGGTGCTGTCACGGCCTTTGGTTTGCGCTTTGACACTGTTGCCACACTTGCGGTTGCCCGCGGCAACGTGTTGCTGTGAGAGCATGCGATGGAAGTGTCTCGGCCTTCTGGGAAATTGCCGTGACATGGTTGCCACGCATACTGTTGCTGGTGGTAACGTGTGGTTTGGTATGCTTGTGTGTGCACTTCCCCTTTAAGTGGCTTCCTTCCTCTGTCTGGTGTTGGAAAGGTTAACTCCCTTCCTAGTGTTTTGTGAACACTGGGTTTATGTTTGTGTGGGTGTGGCTGCTTGGGCTATTTAGCCTCTGCTGGATGCCTGAAGCTGATGGTTGCTCCAGCCTTGGTGTATGCTGGTGGTTCACTGTTCCTGGCTTTTACCATCTGTCCAGTGAGGGCCACCCTTGTGGTCATTGATGTTATTATGGTGTCTCTTTCCCTTCCTATCTTTTGGTTTGTGTGGGTTATGTTCAGGGTGTTGTATGTCTTGTGTGGTGTTACATGGCTGGTGATGTTTGGTGTCCAGCATGTTTGCTAGACATTCCCCTGTCTCACGTTTATTGCAGCTATGGGTATCCTGGGTTCCTGTGTGGTTGTGGTTTGTGCTGTGTCCTTTAATGTTGGTGTGGACAGCAGCACTTGTGCACAGGTTCCAATCAATGTGTCTGTGGCAGGTAAGTGTGTTATGGGTTTCGCTTACCTGCCAACTCCTTATGCTATGTGTGTTCCCCCCTCCTTGCAGCCTGGCCTCAGATAGAGACTCCTGCCCCTCCATGACTGGGATGAACAGGTCGTCTCTTCACGGCTCCTTGGTGAGGGATTACCAGGGCGACTCAGGGTCTCTAGGAATCCAGAGTATGAGCCGTCCTACTATCGGGGTCCGCTCATACGGTGAGGAGTCAGGGAGAGGATTAGGGACACTGTAGGAGGTGACCTGCTCCCTAATAACTCCTTTTGGCCAGGCTGATCCCTTTTACCCTTTGACACCGCATGGTGGGGGTTTCCCCCACTCCCCACCGTGACAGGTGCCCTGGCTGTGACTGACCAGTTTGGTGATCTCATCTAAAGGCCGCAGAAGTCTGCATGCATCACACATGAGCAGCCACTGGCGCAGTGAAAAGAAACCAAGCTCCCCAGAACCTGTCCTGCTGCAGAGTTCGTACAGGTAGTCGTTAACGGCACATTGCTGCTGGAGAAGCTTATAAAGCATATACATGGTGGAGTTCCAGCGCATCGGGCTGTCACAAATCAGACGTCTGATGGGCAGGTAGTGTTGCCTCTGAACGTCAGCAAGGCGAGGCATGGCCGTGTAAGATCTTTTAAAATGGCCTTCCTGGCCTGCCGCAAGATGTCCTGGACCTGGGGAATTTGGCAACGAATCGCTGCATGACTAAGTTCAGGACGTGTGCCATGCACGGCACTTGTGTCATTTTTCCCTGTTTCAGCTCGATTGGCACCGTTGTCACACAGCACTTTACCAACTATCAAATTGAGCGGAGCTAGCCACTGATCGGCCTGTGACCGCAGAGCTGAAAGCAGTGCAGGACCGGTGTGGCTCTTGGCTTCCAGGCACAACTGCCGCAGCACGGCATGGAAACATCTCACCTGGCACGTCGAATAGGTTCTGTGGAGCTTGGGGGATGCATCGGAAGAGGCGGTAGCAGTGGAAAAGGAAGAGTCAACCGAGGAGGAGACGGAGGATGGAGTAGGAGGAGGAGAAGAAGAAGCAGGCCTGCATGAAATCCGTGGAGGTAACACCAAATCCACATGGGTGCCACGAGTTACATGCTTGATGGCCATCAGAAGGTTCACCCAGTGTTCAGTAAAATGTACCTTCCCTGCCCGTGTTTGCTAGACCACGTGTCTGTGGTCAGATGTATCTTGGCACCGACAGTGTGTGCCAGAGATATATTCCATTGCCGCTGAATGTGGCCATATAGCTCTGGGATGCTCTTCTGGGAGAAATATTTCCCCTCCGGGGACCTTCCATTGCGGTGTACCAATGGCCACAAATTTTCTAAAGGCCTCTGAGTCCACTAGTTTATATGGCAGTAGTTGGGGGGCTAGCAGTTCCAACAAGCCAGCGGTCAGCCGTTGGGCAAAAGGGTTATCCGGCGTCATCAACTTTTTACGCTCGAACGTTTGGGCCACGAAAGCATGCCTTGTGCCAGATGAACGCAACGACGGCACGGTGGAAGGTGGAGTAGAGGACAAATGGGAGGAGGGAGGAGAAGAGGCAGGACGTGGAGCGCCAGGAGTGTGGCTTTGTGGGTTCTGACGGCATTGCTCCCACTGAGCTCGGTAATGGGAGGCCAGGTGCCTTCGTTAGGCAGTCATCCCTAGGTGAGTGTTGGGCTTACCGCGACTTATGCGTTGACAGCACAGGCTGCAGATGGCAACACTATTGTCAGCAGCTGACACGTTAAAAAAAGCCCACACTGCGGAGCCATGTGCCGGCGTCCTGGGAGCGCAAAATGTGACCGTGCATAGTGGATGGCTCGCTCCAGATACATTTGCAGTCTGCTTTTTGCCTCCTGTGCACTGCGAGTTCTTCCTGCTTCTACTCCTTCTCCTCCCTATCTGCTGCTCCGTCTCTCCCTCTGAACTCACCTCCTCTTCCTCTATTGTGGGCACCCACGTTACGTCCATCAACACGTCATTATCGTCACCTTCACCACCACTGACATTAGAGATTTCAGAAAAGGCAGCGGGGACCACCCTCCTTGGGCTGATCTGCATACTGTCGTCAGACCGCTGGGTGGCGGCCGTTGCTACCTCCTCTTCCTCATCAGATGCCAAGAATGGCTGCGCATTGGTAAGGTCTGGGAATGGATAGGAAAATAATTCCTCTGACTCGAGTGGAGGGGCTATGGTGGTGGTGGTGGTGTCTTTGGGGGTGCACACAGCAGAGAGTGAGTAGGGTGCAGTAGCGGAAGGCTGAGTGAGACACTCAACCAACTCTGGTGCGTCCTTTCACGTAATTACACTCAATCAGTATTTTGTGGAAGCAGTTATATAGAACCCCTTAATCAGTATTTTGGAGAAGCTGGTATATCGCACCCCTCGATCAGTATTTTGTTGAAGCAGGTATATAGAACCCCTTAATCAGTATTTTGTGGAAGCAGGTATATCGCACCCCTCAATCAGTATTTTGTGGAAGCAGGTGTATCGCAGGCCTCAATCAATAATTTGTGGAAGCAGGTATATCGCACCCCTCGATCAGTATTTTGTTGAAGCCGGTGTATTGCAGGCCTCAATCAATATTTTTTGGAAGCAGGAATATCGCACCACTTCTGCTACTGTTGCCACTGTGCCCACTCTGTCACGGGGCCACTACTGCTGCTGCCACCGTCCTCACTCTGTCATTGGGTCACTACTGTCACTGCCACCTTCTCTACTCTGTCATGAGGCCTCCACTGCTGCTGCCAGAGTCCCCACTCTGTCATGGGGCCACTATTGTCACGGTTGCTGCCACCGCTGCTGCCACCATCCCTATTTGGTCATGGAGCCACAACTGCTGTTGCGATCATCCTCACTCTGTCATGTGTCTACTACTGACACTGCCATTTCCACTCGGTCATTGGGTGCCTACCGCTGCTGCCACCACCGCCCCCACTCATGGTGCCACTACTGCTAATGCTGCTATTGCCACTGCCCCCACTGTGTCACGGGGCCCCTACTGCTGCTGCCAGCGTTCCCACTCTGTCATGGGGCCACTATTATCACGGTTACTGCCACTCTCCCCACTCTATCATGGGGTCAATACTTGAGTCTTAGGGCACTGCACGGTTAAGTCCACAGCGATGAATTAGACCTGACGCTAACATTGACCTGTAAGGCCGAATGCACATGGCTATATAAGTGTATTACTGTAGTGCAGCGGCGGCATGAAGCGCACGGCGTCATAGCAACCAATGACGCTGTGCGCTCCTGCTCTGAACAGGAATCCAGCCCGGCATACCACGGACCGCTCTCGGCCGCGGAACACGTCTGTGTGCCTTCGGCCTAATACTGATGCACAGTGATTTGACAACTAACAGAAGGGATCAGCTATGAATCTTGGTGCCCTGCACAGTGATGTAGATGGCGATAAATTTCAACTGTAATACTGACAGCACAGTACCTACAGAACAGTAAGTGGGTGCACCAGAGCGTAATACACACGGCGATGCACTCTCCTTGCAGTTTAAGATCCAAGCCATCACACTGAGATTGAGGCACCAAGCGGGATGAATATGATTAAGCAGAGGGCTTGGATCTACCAGATTTATCACGATTCATGACAAATTAATTGGGAACAAATCAAAATTTCTTGACGAAATTCGGCAAATCTTCCTAATCAAATTTTCAGGCATCTCTAGTATTGACTATGTATGACGTTGCACTACAAAGTGACGTGGAATTTGATCAAATTTGTCGTCACTGTCATAGTAACACTCTATACAGTAATAATATTGATGAATTGGGTCCATCAGTCGCCGTCTTTTACCGCTATTTGACGGCTTCAGCGGTTCCGTTATTTTGTTTCTTCTGCTCCTATAACAGAGAACGGAAACTGAAGGGATAGCATGAACCCAGTCGGAGCTGTAGTTATTGTGCCATCAGTATTACAGGCAGGTCTAATTCATCGCTGTGTACCAGGGTTGGCAACCAGAATTTTTCTGGACAATTTATCCTATAATCACGGACAGCCCAAAAGATTTTGGGGACAAATTTGAAAACTATAATGAATGATAAAGATTATTTATAAGTAATATACGTCTAAGGGCTCTTTCACACCTGCGTTATTGTCTTCCGGCAGAGAGTCGTCGGGGCTCTATGCCGGAAGAATCCTGATCAGGATTATCCTAATGCATTCTGAATGGAGAGTAATCCGTTCAGGATGCATCAGGATGTCTTCAGTTCCGGTACGGAACGTTTGTTGGCCGGAGAAAATACCGCAGCATGCTGCGCTTTTTGCTCCGGCCAAAAATCCGGAACACTTGCCGCAAGGCCGGATCCGGAATTAATGCCCATTGGAAGGCATTGATCCGGATCCGGCCTTAAGCTAAACGTCGTTTCGGCGCATTGCCGGAGCCGACATTTAGCTTTTTCAGAGTGGTTACCATGGCTGCCGGGACGCTAAAGTCCTGACAGCCATGGTAAAGTGTAGCGGGGAGCGGGGGAGCAGCATACTTACCGTCATTCTGGAGCGCCCCGGGAGCCGCACGGACTGTAAGTATACCGCTCCCCCACTCCCCGCTCCTACTATGGCAACCAGGACTTTAATAGCGTCCTGGCTGCCATAGTAACACTGAAAGCATTTGGAAGACGGTTCCGTCCTCAAATGCTTTCAGTACACTTGCGTTTTTCCGGATCCGGCAGGCACCTCCGGCAACGGAAGTGCATGCCGGATCCCAACAACGCAAGTGTGAAAGAGGCCTTAAGCTCAATATACTGATAACACCTCATTACCATAATTTATTGTGAGCTGTAAAATGATAATTACCACTAAAGTCATGTTTTTTTGGAACTGGGGCCATGATTAAGTGGGACCGCCAGGGGCATCCATATTGCACCGCTAGAGGTGAAATTGTTGGAGTGGTGCAAGACAAACCAAAGCATTTGCCAAGAATGGTTTCATTAATCAAGAACGAAAGTCAGAGGTTTGTAAAAAAGAAATCTTCGCTAGGAATTATGAATTTGGGTTCAGTTGGTGGGGGCCATATGTCTGGTAATACCGTTGTAGTTCTGACCATAAACGATTGCAATAACGACGCAGATGATTTTTTTTGCTAAAAGAATGTCTTAAGCCACAACGTATTTGGGTCGAGTTGGTCGAGTGATTAGTGTGGTTCATTCCAATAACCATCAAGATTCATCCAAGCTATGAAGTTATTTGACCCCAGGCGGTCTACGACCAACATCTTCGAAGGACAAGTGGCATTTGGCAATAACAGGTCTGTGATGTCCGGGGTGGCATGCACTGAAGGGATCGCTCTGTGTTTACCCTTCTCCGACAGGTGTGGGTAACCGGCTCAACGCCGTTAGTCATAGGGATCAGGGATTGCAAAACAGATGCAGAATAATTGTATTAGCAATGATGAATTTAGGTCCACTGCACACTTGTACAGGGCAAAATATTTAACTAACTGTATCATTAAAATAATGGACTAACTTTGAATGTCAGTGCAGTAGAACATGATGCACATTATATATTACATCTGCAGCTGCAGTAATTAACGCTCTAGCGTGTATTAAAGAATTATGAAGTTAAGGGTCCATTCACACATCTATGTGTTTTGCGTATCAGCAAAATACGGACACCGGCAATGTGCATTCCGCATTTTGCGGACCGCACATCGCCAGCACTTTCATAGAAAATGCCTTTTCTTGTCCGCAAGACAAAAAATGTTTCTATTTTTTGCGGAACGGAAGTGCGGATCCGCAAATGCGAAAGCGGACAGCACATTCTGGCCCCATTGAAAATGAAAGGGTCCGCACCTATTCTGCAAAATTGCGGAATGGATACAGACCCATTTTGCGGACATGTGAATGGACCCTAAGAAGCCCATAGTTGGATCTTTAACTGTAGCCTAATACTGACGCTATTTAATGCATAATATAACAGAAGCCATTCGCTATGATAAATTTTGCTCTACTGCTCAATTGAACGGGGTGAAATATTTAACTGCTGCCTAATACTGACGCTATGTAAAGCAGCAGCTTACAGAATGCATTCACTATGATAAATTTGACTCCACTGCACAGTTGAATAGGGCAAAATAATTAACCGTGGCCTAATACTGACGCTACATAACGCAACAGCTAACAGAAGCCATTCACTATGATAAATTTTGTTCCACTGCACAGTTGAACAGGGTGAAATATTACACAGTCCTGGAATATAGATGCAATGTAACTGTTTTGCTAACATAATGGATTAACTCTGAATGTAGGCACAGTAAAACGCGCTGCAAATGGCGATATATTACACCTGCCTTATATACTGAGGCACACTGAGGGAGATTTATAAAAACTGGTGTGAAGGAAAACTGGCTTAATATTCACTCAACCTGCAGTCTCCCTGCACTCACCCTCTCGAATATTCTTTTTTAGGGCTCTTTCACACTTGCGTTATTGTCTTCCGGCATAGTGTTCCGTCGTCGGGGCTCTATGCCGGAAGAATCCTGATCAGGATTATCCTAATGCATTCTGAATGGAGAGAAATCCGTTCAGGATGCATCAGGATGTCTTCAGTTCCGGAACGGAACGTTTGTTGGCCGGAGAAAATACCGCAGCATGCTGCGCTTTTTGCTCCGGCCAAAAATCCGGAACACTTGCCGCAAGGCCGGATCCGGAATTAATGCCCATTGGAAGGCATTGATCCGAATCCGGCCTTAAGCTAAACGTCGTTTCGGCGCATTGCCGGAGCCGACATTTAGCTTTTTCAGAGTGGTTACCATGGCTGCCGGGACGCTAAAGTCCTGACAGCCATGGTAAAGTGTAGCGGGGAGCGGGGGAGCAGCATACTTACCGTCCGTGCGGCTCCCCGGGCGCTCCAGAGTGACGTCAGGGCGCCCCAAGTGCATGGATCACGTGATCGCATGGATCACGTCATCCATGCGCATGGGGCGCTCTGACGTCATTCTGGAGCGCCCCGGGAGCCGCACGGACTGTAAGTATACCGCTCCCCTGCTCCCCGCTCCTACTATGGCAACCAGGACTTTAATAGCCTCCTGGGTGCCATAGTAACACTGAAAGCATTTGGAAGACGGTTCCGTCTTCAAATGCTTTCAGTACACTTGCGTTTTTCCGGATCCGGCGGGCACCTCCGGCAACGGAAGTGCATGCCGGATCCCAACAACGCAAGTGTGAAAGAGGCCTTAAACCAGTTTTCAGCAACATTGCCCCTAGTACATGAGCGCTTCTTAAGTCTTTAATTATGCTCAGCTCACAGGACAATGGTGGAGCCAGCGCGGGATGAGGGTTTTATAAGGCTGTGACATCACAGGGAATGGCTATCAACGGATTGGCTGGCTGCACGGCATTATGGGTGATCTCACATTCCCGGGCTTCTTACTTTCACTTCGTAACAAATGCAGCCGCCATTTTATATAAAACTGATTCTTTACCACGCAGAGCAAGAAAATTTAGCTTCGTGACAAATCGAATTTTTCCCAAATTTAAAATCAAATTTCACTTTGGATGCTTTGATTCGCTCCACACTAGTCAATCAATATCAGAATCTCACAAAACCCATTTAAAAAAAGCCAGATGTGTCAATAGACCGACTGACTTCTATGGGTCCATGAGCACAAGGAGGGGAAAAATGGTCAAATGAATAACTACTAATGGGAAGAATTGAACGTCTTCCGTGTTTTGGAGCCATTCCTAGTTTTACATTGCAAATATTATTATAAGATACACAAGTGTGAACAAAACCTAATAATATACAGAACACCTGGAGATTACTTTTGCCAAAAATACAGAACCAGGTATTCAAGACAAAAAGGAAGCGGTAGAACTGAGAATTGTTTTATTTAATAAATGATTGTAAATTTAATATATATATATATTTTTTTTGCTTAATTCCATCATCTTTGTCTTTCTATACGGTATAAATGAAGATCAAATATCGGTATATCCACATATGTTTCGTAAAAGTCTACTTGGCGAGTCCTTCCTCCTTCACTGTGTCCCTCTGGAGTCTCCTGCAGTGTGGGTTGAGGTATGAATACAATAAGAAGAAGCAAGGTCCATGGAGACAATTCATCTTCCCTGCTCTGACAGTAAACAGGGATCTTCTTGTTATTGTATTTATATCCACAATTTTCCTCTATGAATCCCGGTCACACATAGAAAACTGTAATTTGCTTCTCCGTGTGAAATATCTGATGAGTTTAAAATTCTGATTTCCTTATAAAATATTTTTCATATGCAGAAGATCAAGTTGGTTTCTTTCTTCTGTGACTTTTCTCATGTTTTGTAAGACTGGCATTACAAATAAAAGATTTCCCACATTCTGAACACGAATACGGCTTCTCTCCTGTGTGATGTCTCTGATGTATAACGAGACTTGATGTCTGTGCAAAGGATCTCCCACATTCAGGACATGAAAATGGCTTCTCTCCTGTGTGAGTTCTATCATGTCGAAGAAGATGTGATTTCTCCATAAACCTTTTCCCACATACTGAACATGAATACGGCCTCACTCTTGTGTGAACTCTGTGGTGTTCTCCAAGTTTGCCTTTACTAATAAAACATTTCCCACATTCAGAACATGGATACGGCCTTTCTCCTGTGTGACGTCGCTGATGTTTAATAAGATCTGATTTATTTGTAAAACATTTCTCACATTCTGAACATGGATATGGCTTCTCTCCTGTGTGAATTCTCTGATGTATAACAAGACCTGATTTACATATAAAACATTTCCCACAGAGTGAACAGGAAAATGGTTTCTCTCCTGTGTGAAACCTCTCATGTGTATTAAGTCCTGATTTAGATGTAAAGCATTTTGCACATACTGAACATGAAAATGGCTTTTCTTGTGTGTCACTTCTCTCATGTGTAACAAGGCTTGATTGTGTTGTATTTGGGGTAGTAATCTGGGTTTGGTCAGAAGGTTCCTCGTGATTAGGGGGATGATATGATAGATTTGGACTTGTGGTAACAATCTGTGATTGGTCAGGAGAAGGTTCCCCAAGATTAGTTGGAATGCATGGTTGATATGCAATGAGAAGTCCTGGATATACAATCAGGGTAATGAGGTTTTCTCCTGAAGAGTGCGGCATGACGGCTCCATCTTCTACTTGCGATAACCTGACGGTTCCCTCAGAGTTCTTATTGGCATTTCCTGTTAGGATTAAAAATGGAGTTTGTGAGTTTTTTAAAGAAAAATATACACATTTTTATAAGGTTGCATACACATATGCAGTGTTTGAGCCAAATCCAGAAGTGGATCCAGCAGGAAGTAGAAGTAAAAGTCCTTCCTTTACATTTCTTATTTCTTTGGAGCCAGTAACTAGCTGGAAACCACTTAGCGTAACATTTATAGTAGTAAAACTACTATACTACAGAAAAACAAGACATTTGGTCCAATGGGTTGGACCCAGAGCAGCATGGCTTTACTGAGGGCAAATCATGTTAAACATCTCATTGATTTCTTTGATTATGACACAAAAGTGGTGGATGAAGATGTTGATATAGATATCTGGACCTCAGCAAAACATTTTAAATAGTTGTACAAGAAGAGCTGATTGATAAGTTAGTGAAAATTGAGCTGAATCCAAGGATGGTTCAGTGGATTTGCAGATCATAAAGGACAGATATCAAATGGTGATCACAAGGGATCTGGTGCCTTTTCTATGTTTGAAAGTGACATAGGGGCTGGTTTGGTAGGTACAGTGTGCCTGTGGGTAGGGTATGACGGTAGCTAAGGTGTGTATGAAAGTAAGGTGTGCCTGCTTTCCAATGATAAAGTGTGGAATACAGTTGACATTCCTGGTGGTGTCTGCAATATGGAAGATATTTTCACTTTGCTGAATAAACGGTGAAAAAAGTGCAGCTCAATGTTTCCGAATGTAAAGTAATGAACTTGATGAGAAAGAGACGATTACTCTTACCGGTAATTGGATTTTCCAATAACCTCCACAACGGCACTCCAGGAGGGTGTCCCCGCCTCCCCAGGACAGGAAACAACGTAGAAGCTTAAGTTTAAAAGGCCCCCTCCCCTTACCTGCTTCAGTTAATGAGATAGGACTCGGTTAGTTAGTTGGTTCAAAACTGTATTGATACAATGACAACATAACATGAGTAACATAACATTCCACATAAATTATACCACTTGGGTAGGGAATCCAGTGCTGTTGTGGAGGCTATTGGAAAATCCAATTACCGGTAAGAGTAATCGTCTCTTTTCCCCGGCGCCTCCACAACGGCACTCCAGGAGGATTAATAGAGAAATGAACTCTAGGGTGGGACTACTGCAGATAAAACTTTCCTGCCATATGATAACTCATGACTTCTGAGTATATCTAACTTATAATGTTTAAAGAAAGTATTTGGTTTTTTCCATGTAGCTGCTGTACATATTTGGTCTACTGAGGCCAAGGCGTTTTCCGCCCATGAGGCCGACACAGCTCTGGTAGAGTGTGCTTTTATCCCCTCAGGAGGGGTCAAGTTCCTCTGTAGATAGCAAAATTTGATGGTGTTCCGGATCCATCTGGATATAGTGCTTTTGCTCGCTGCTGATCCTTTGCGCTGCCCTTGATATTGAAGGAGGAGATGGTCCGATTTCCTGAATGTCGCTGAGATTTCCAGGTACGTTAGTAGACATCTCCTGACATCCAGGTTATGGAATTTCCTTTCCAGGTCTGAGGTTGGATTCTCACAAAAGGATGGAAGTGACACCTCCTGTTGGCGGTGGAACCTTGAGGCCACTTTAGGTAGAAACATAGGGGTATGTTTAAGAATAATTCGGTCTTCTAGGATTGTAAGATAAGGTGCTTTACAGGAGAATGCCTGGATCTTACCTACTCTCTTGGCTGATGTTATGGCCAACAGAAAGGCAGTCTTTAAGGACAGAAGTTTAAGTGAGATCTCTTCCAACGGCTCAAAGGGGGCCTCCATTAGGACTTCTAGCACCAGGTTCAAATCCCATGGGGGAATGGTTGAATGAACGAATGGGCATTTTCTGAATGCTCCTTTTATGAACCTCTTTATTAATCGAAGGTTTGCCAATTTTACATCAAGGAAGCTACTTAATGCTGAGACTTGTACTTTTATGGTGTTGGGTCTGAGGCCCTTATCCAGGCCTGCTTGTAAAAAGTCCAGTATGAGTGGAATATTTGTCTCCTGATTGTAGTATATTCTATCTCATGCATACTTTAGGAAGGTTTCCCAAGTTCTCTTATAGATTTGAGAGGTAGAGGCCTTTTTACTGCATAGTACGGTAGATATTACAGAATCTGATAGACCCCTTTGCTGTAAGTGGACCCGTTCACTTTCCATGCTGTTAAGTGAAGGTTTGCTACCTCTGGATGAAGTACCGGCCCCTGCCGTAGTAGCCTCAGATATCATGGGAGAGACCAGTATTGACCTGCCGACAGATTGTAGAGGAGGGGAAACCAGGACCTTTTGGGCCAAAAGGGAGCGATAAATATTAGTTGTGCTTTCTCTTCTATTATTTTCATTAGCACTTTTGAAATTATGTTGTACGGGGGAAAAGCGTACAGGAGATCTTTTGGCCATGGACAAGACAGGGCGTCCACCATCAGTGGGTGGTCCCTGTTGGAGAGGGAACCGAATAACTCGAGTTGTCTGTTTCTCTGGTTTGCGAAGAGATCTACTTTTGGTTGACCCCATTTGAGTGTTATTTGCCTGAACATGTTGGGATCTAGAGACCACTCTCCCCCTTTTAGAACTTCTCTGCTGAGATAGTCTGCTATTTCGTTTTCCTCTCCTTTTAGATGGACTGCTACCAGGGAATTTATATTCTTCTCTGCCCAGCTGAAAATTTCTCCTGTCAATTCCTGTAGCTTTTTGCTTCTGGTACCCCCTTGTCGGTTCAGGTAGGCTACGGTAGTAGCATTGTCGGACAGTATCTTTACATGACGGGTTTTTACGACTGGAAGATGTGTTAGCGCCTCCCATACTGCCGACAGTTCTCTTACGTTTGAAGAGGCTGCTGACATCTCTGGACTCCAGGAGCCCTGGATTAGATGATTCCCTGTATGGGCACCCCAGCCTCGGCTTCTGGCGTCGGTAGTTATAATGATTTGGTTTATCGGTCGCCAAAAGACTCTTTTTTGGAGGTTCCTTTTTATTTTCCACCATAGGAGAGATATTTTTACTTTTAGTGGAATTTCTACCTTCCTGTTTAGAGAGCCTTGTTCTCCGTCCCAGGTTTCTAGGAGGAACTTTTGTAAGATTCTCGTGTGATGTTGTGCCCATCGTACTGCGGGAATAGTGGATGTTAGATGACCTAACAGACTCATGATGTCTCTTATGGTTACTTTTTTTGCTTCGCAAATATTGGAGACTTTTTGACCTATATTTATCTGTTTTTCTAGAGGTAGGAACGACATGAGATTGTGAGAATCTAACAGTATCCCTAGAAATTTTTTTAGTTGACTGGGAACTAAGTCGGATTTTTGAATATTTATTAGCCAGCCTAGCTCAGTCAGTTTCTCCTGCACCAGCTGTAAATGATCCCGGAGAACCTGAAGAGATGAGCCCGCTATTAGGAGGTCGTCTAGGTATGGGACTACCAGGATACCCTGAAGGTGTAGGAACCCTGTCACTTCGGCCATGATTTTTGAAAAAATTCTTGGGGCGGATGATATCCCAAAGGGCAGGGCCTGAAACTGGAAGTGAAACTCCCGATCTCCTAGAAGGAGGGCTATTCTGAGATATTTTTGGTAGGCTCTGTGTATGGACACATGGTAGTATGCGTCCGCAAGGTCTATAGTTACCATGTAACAATCTTTGGGTAGGAGATTTACTGTGGATCTGATCGACTCCATTCTGAATTTTTTGTAGGTCATATGTTTGTTCAGTTTTTTTAAATTGATTATCAACCTGAAGGACTTGTTGGGCTTTTGAATAAGGAATATGGGGGAATAAAACCCCTGCCTCTCCTGACCTTCTGGGACTGGTACAATGACTTCTTTTTGGAAGAGAGATGATATCTCCGACTCTAAGGCTTGTTGGCTTTCTGTTTTTTTTACTGGCTTGTTGATGAAGAAATGCTCTGGGGGGGGGGGGGGGGTATTGAATTCTAGCTTGTACCCCATGGATATGGTGTTTATAATCCAAGGGGCGGACGAGATCTTCTCCCAAGCTGAGGTAAACTTCCTTAACCTGCCCCCTACTTGATGCCTGGCGTCATTGACTGGCCTTAGAGGTGGACTCAGGGTTAAAAAGAAACCCTCTACCTCTCCCCCTGGAGGATTGCCATCTATTAGTGTTTCCTCTTCTCTTTTGGTCTGTTTTATTGCTCCTTTGGCTACGAAAGGACCGACGTTGTTGGTAGAATTTTGATTCTGCTGGAAACCCTTTCTTTTTGTCAGACGCTTTCTCTAAAATGTCCTCCAGAACAGAACCAAAAAGCTTATCCCCCTCACACGGAATGGCGCATAGCCTACTTTTAGAGCTAGCATCCCCCGTCCAAGATCTAAGCCACACAGCTCTTCTTGTGGAATTGGAGAGGGCCGCGGATCTAGCTGATAGTTTCACCAGATCCGCTGACGCGTCTGACAGAAAATTACATGCCTGCTTAAGGGTAGGAATTGAGGCTAGGATTTCTTCCCTAGAAGTTCCCACAGCCAGGTGTTCTTCCAATTGGTCTAGCCATATTGACAGGGATCTTGATGTGCAGGTAGCTGCTATACTGGGCCTGAGCATGGCTGTGTTTGTCTACCAGGTACGTTTTATAAGCCCCTCACACTTTTTATCCATGGGGTCCTTGAGCAGGCCCATGTCATCAAAGGGGAGACACGTCTTCTTGGAAATTCTGGCGACCGGCGCATCAATTCTAGGTGTTTTATCCCATAGAACTGAATCCTCTTCCAGGAATGGGTATTTCCTCTTAAAGGAGACCGGTATTAAATTATTTTTCTCCGGATCTTTCCATTACTTTTTAATTAATGTTTTGATATTATTATGGACGGGAAAAACTTTCCTCTTTTTTTCTCCCAGTCCCTGGAACAGGCTCCTTGGTCTCTTCACTTTTCATTGTGGCCCTGATGGTCCTTAATAACCTCTCGGTCTCTTCTGGGCTACAGAGGGGTTTCCCTGATTCCTCCTCAGAGGATCCGGATTCCTCAAGAGACACTACCTCTCCCTCTTCGGAGTCAGGCTCAGGCTGATGCGACACCTGGGATTTTTGCGAGGTGGAGGGCTGAGGAGAGCATAGAGGGAGTCTAGCAGCAATTGCTGAATTCACCTCCTCTTTAATCATACCCCGGATGGATTCCAGAAAAGAGGGCGATTCATCCGACACTATCTTGTCCGTACACTTAGGACATAGTGATTTTTTTGTTTTGGAGGGTAGGGATTTTTTACACACAGCACATCTCTTTTTAGACAAAGAGTCCCCAGATCTTCTGGTGCTGGTATCGTGGCCCTGAAAGGTAATTAAATCTATTTTAGGGCATATCCGTAATAGCTACACTACCACCAGCACCACTAGTGAGGGAACGTGAGAAATGGTGTGTAATATTCCACCCCCCCCTCCGGATTAAAACATAAGGGAAGGAGGCTTACCGGGCTCTGGGCGGCAGGATCCACAGGTTTGCGAGTCTCAGGAGCTTCCACGGGAGTCGACATGACAGCAAGAGAAGCAGGACGCCGACTCCTCGCTTCCTCGCTCTATATCCGCCAGTCCTCTGACGTCACACGCCACCGCAAGTGACGCCGAGGACTGGCGAGCTCACTTCCGCCTGTGCGTGCGCATGCGCGCTGATCCCTCATTCCTTAACGAACAGAAGAAACGGAGGCCCGTGGCTGCCTTCATAGACATACTTACGCCTAAGGTGCAGGGCAGTCCGATACCCCCACCTCTGCACGGCCCTCCCTGACAGGGGAATCCTCCAGGCCGTGCGCTTTACCCCCCGCCGTAGCAGGAGCGGCTTCCACGCGATCCCGAGGACAGGAAACAACAAACTGAAGCAGCTAAGGGGAGGGGGCCTTTTAAACTTAAGCTTCTACGTTGTTTCCTGTCCTGGGGAGGCGGGGACACCCTCCTGGAGTGCCGTTGTGGAGGCGCCGGGGAAAAGTATAATATTCGCAGTTCATTGTTAGTCAGGACTCCAGAAGAGAAAGATTTAGGACACTTAGGATATTTTGAATAGAAAATATTATTGACATAAAATGTAACTGAAGCCACTTTAAAGCTTTTTAAAGACCCTTAAAGGAGACAGTTCCAGAAGAGCAACATAGTGTTCACTAGATTATAGCGGAGATTTGATCTTGATATCGCGACTTAAGACTGCACTACAGCTTTGATCTGTTGCCTCCAATCCTGGCAGCAGGGAGGTCGCCTCTGTACAACACAGGCAACTCTGCGTATGGGACGGCCTCAGCTTACTTTACTGGAGCTCTAAGGTGGAGCCTTACCTGAAGAAACCTCCCAATTCCCTTCCTCCATCCATTATTTCATACCTGTGGTCACATGGACTGGAATGTCCTCCTCCACCTCACTCTTACACGGGGGATCGCCCATCATCCGCTCTTCTTCATCCTCCACTTTAATATCAGTCACATCTTCCCCCTGATTTGTCATCTGTAACAATTCAGTACAATACAGCAGACAGGTGGGAAATCTAACAGTTCCACATAAGAGACCCCCACAATCTGTGACCCCTCTATGACTGCAGGACCCCCCTATATAGATGTGTATAGGGCTCAGCTCCATTTACCTGATGGTTCTCTGGGAGCTTCTCCTCTGGACAGTCCTGGGAATACAGAGGACGGGGACATCTCTCGGGGGGATTTCTCCTCCTGGATCCATCTGTGGAGACACAAGCACACAGTGACTGAATACATGGCCTCCTGTAGATCTGTCTAGAGATCAGACTCTTTCAGCTCCTTCACTTCTAGGTTTAGTGACCGGGGTCTAAACCACAACTTTCTGCTCCTCACAAACTTTTTACCAAACCCAAAGATAATCCAGTCACCCCACATAGAAATCCCAGGCCTACAAAGGAAAATTCACTTTCAGCAGGTGGAAGAAACTCAGACATGGACGGATTTAGATGGGTCGTTTGGTGGAGAAAACCTAGATCCTAATCTGGCTGGGAGATGAACTGAACTCATTTGATTAATTGCCATTTCTTGGTAGCGTGATTAAGGATTTGCCCAGAATCGTCAAATGGAATTCACCCCCCACCCCACAGCATGAGTGAAGAGGAAATATTTCCATAATATTTCAATTCAGGGTCGCTGAATATTGAATGTCGGCTCCCGCACCTCAATAGACAGTGTTGGGGGTCACTAGAGCTCTGTAGTGTGGCTGCTAATAACACAGGGCCTGTGATTGCTGAAGGTAGGGGTGACTGGAATGGCGCTCCTTTCAGTGATGGAGGAGACCACATGTACTGATGGAGATCTGCTCCACACATGGATGTCCGACTCTAGGTGACGAGATTGACAGTATCCCCCAGGTCAATCCTCCCGAACCTATATTATATGGATCTATACTGTCATAGCTCTCACAATACTTTAAACAAATTCCGTGTGAATATAAAACTGGCCATCTCTATCTGAAAAAGTTTAGTGATCACTAGAAATGAGCGAATCGATGTTGACAAAGTGGAATTCAATCCGAATTTCAGGAAAATTTCCTCGCGCATCATGGTAACGAATCAAAATTTTTCCTAAAATGGCTGCTGCACGTGTTAGGACATGGAGCAAAGAACTCTGGGAACTAGGGATCACCCATAATGCAATGCATGCAGCCAATCAGCAGCCAGTCAGCCCCTGTGATGTCACAGCCCTATAAATTGCCTCAGCCATCTTGGATTCTGCCATTTTCCAGTGTGCTTAGTGCAGGGAGAGAAGTGACAGGCGCTAGGGACAGTGCGAGGAAAGACTTTATTGTGCTGAAAAAAATCTATTTAAAAGTTCTGGGAAAGATCATTCAAGGTTAGGGAAAGGATAGGGAGGAATCATCTACACTATAAAAGGAGAACAAGGTGCAATCGGAGTCTACAGCCTGGGTAATAGGAGCGATTCTATTACACATTGCTGCACTTATTTGGGATCCAAATTGCTGTTATACTGCTGCTTTTAGGTTTGCATTTTATGATACATCAGTAATTCCAGCAAACCTTGCTTGTAATTGGGGTGCAAGTGCTGTGTGATACAGCCATTTACAAGGGGTGTATTAATAGGAACTATACATATGTCTTATAGCCGTTCAGCGGTAAATGTACATTGTTTTATACACATTTTTCTGATGTAATAATAATAAAAAAAAGTACGGCTAATTGGCCGTTCAGTGGTGAACGTACATTGTTTTATAGACATTTTTCCGGTGTATCAAGAAAAAAAAGTAGGTCTAATTAGCCGATCAGCAGTAATTGTACATTGTTTTATAGACAATTTTCTGGAGTACTAAGGAAAAAAAAGTACGGCTAATTACGGTAGCTATTCCGCGGTGAACGTACATTGTTTTATAGACATTTTTCTGGTGTATTAAAAAAAAAAGTACGTCAAATTAGCCCTTCAGCGGTGAACGTACATTGTTTTATAGACATTTTTCTGGTGTATTAGGAAATAAGAAGGTCTAATTAGCCGTTCAGCGGGGAATGTACATTGTTTATAGACATTTTTTTGGCATATTAATAAGAAAAAAAGGGCTTGTTAGCCATTTTGCAGCAAACGTACATTATTTCATAGACATTTTTGTGGTGTATTAATAAGAAAAAAAGTACCTCTAATTAGCCGTTCAGCGGTGAACATACATTGTTTCATAGCTATTTTTTGTGGTGCATTAAAAAGAAGAAAAAAAGGGCTTGTTATTAGCTGTTTTGCGGTGAACGTACATTGTTTCATAGACATTTTTGTGATGTATTAATAAGAAAAAAAGGCGTGTTATTAGCCCGCTCAGCGGTGAACGTACATTGTTTTATAGACAATACTGTAAAATAAAATAATTAAATTAAAAGTATGTCAGACAGACAAGTTACAGGCCCTTCAAAGGGAACAGGCAGTGACCAAAAAGTTTCTGGCGAAGGCAGAAATAACAGCAGACGAAAGAGGGGTGGCAGCAGAAGTCGCAGCGAGAGACCTGAGCCACCAGTATACCAGTCTAGCTGTAATGTCTTGACCAGCAACCCAGCAGTGCTTGAATGGTTGACTCGACTTCATTGCAAGTGACATCAGACGCCCCCAGCCAAGAGTCGGTGGGTTCCTCTGACATGACGCTTAGTTGGAATGGCCCGGAAGCAGGCCCTGTGCCCCCAACTGTGCGAGAAGTATTATATGCCGTAGGCTCGGCTCCAGTTTTCAGTGAGGACGAGCTACTAGAGGACAGTCAGAAGCTACTGCCAAGCCAAGATCTGGAGGAGACATCCGCGGCTTCATCCGGTAGGCAGGCAAGTTGTGATGATGAGAGTTGCGTGGAAGCTGGAGTGACGTGCAGACAATAGCGGATGATGCTGATGTAGCCGATTGCACTTCGGAGCCGGGTGAAGAAGTGGCTTCATCATCATCATCAGGAGAAGAGGGTAGCAGCTTGCGCTTGAGACAGCGGCTGAGTCAGCAAGGTGGTAGCATTGTCGTGAGTAAGCAGGGTGGCAGCAGTGGGAGGTCAGGAGCCAAACGTGCCCGGGGTAGACCGCCCGTTTAGCAGGAGTCTACCTGCCCAGAAAGTAGCAGTACAGGGATTCACGGTGGCAGCGGTAGCATGCAGTCAGTGCAGAGTGTTGGGGGGGAAAATGCTATACTCAGCTGTCTGGCAGTTTTTTGTCAAGCCGCCGGAGGAGGTAAACATGGCCATTTGCCGAATCTGTAGGCAAAAGGTGAAGCGTCACCAGGGTGACAATGTTGGCACCACAGCCCTACGTCAACACATGCAGCATCACCATAAAGTGGCCTGGGAGAACCGTGGTGCTAATGTAGTGGTCTAGCCTGCCGCAGCAACCACTGCATCACCCAGTGGCCTGCACCCCTTTTCCTCCGGTTTCACCACCACAGCCGAAGGGAGCTGTCTGTCCTTCCCATCATCTACTGGTCCTGATGCTCCTGCTCCTCGTCCTCCTACTCCTCATCAGTCATTTCATCAGCAATTGATCACCAAAGCGATTGCCAAGAGACAACAGTATGCGTGCACTCATCCAACGGCGCAGAAGCTGAAAGTGCTCCTGGCCAAGTTGCTGGTGCTGCAGTACCTCCCTTTCCAAGTGGTGAACTCTGCACCTTTCAGAGAACTGATGGCTTGTGCCGAGTCGAGGTGGAGAGTCCCAAGCATTGGGCTGGCTTCTCCAGTTTCCTCCCTGGCAGAAGAAGGGTTTGATGCTGAGGAAAGGCCTGAGCTAGCTGTTGCTCTCTTTTCAGAAGGCTGGTACCCTGGTCCAAGGCTGGTGATCCAGGGTCTGTGGCAGCGTATCCCCGTCTCAGCATCTTCTTCTGGTCACTCAGTAGTCTGGCAGAGTCTCCTCTTCCAAGCACTGGTCCCTAACTGCAGAACACTAGGGGCTCTGACTGCTCTCCTTATATACAGTTTTTGCTAGACTAGAACCTTCTAGTGGAAGGGGTGGAGTGGAGATACACTGTTTCAGCTCCCGTCTGGTATAGACTTACATTACAGCTTCAATGATACTCAATGGTAATGACATAGCAGGTTTTCCAGAGAAAAACAAACAAGTTTCCAGACATAACAACATGGCTAAAACCAGATATTTAAAAGGTCAGGCTGTCTGCTCTTTGGTGGTAAACAAGTCTTGGTTTTCCCCTCCAAAACATTGTCTTCTTTAAACCCTATGGCATCTGTGGATCTTCTCAAAGCCCTAACAGTCTCTCAGTATTCATTAACCCTTTCCACAGAGCCATGTAAATACAGTGATAATGAACAGGATATATATATATATATATACAGGGAGTGCAGAATTATTAGGCAAGTTGTATTTTTGAGGATTAATTTTATTATTGAACAACAACCATGTTCTCAATGAACCCAAAAAACTCATTAATATCGAAGCTGAATATTTTTGGAAGTAGTTTTTAGTTTGTTTTTAGTTTTAGCTATTTTAGGGGGATATCTGTGTGTGCAGGTGACTATTACTGTGCATAATTATTAGGCAACTTAACAAAAAACAAATATATACCCATTTCAATTATTTATTTTTACCAGTGAAACCAATATATCATCTCAACATTCACAAATATACATTTCTGACATTCAAAAACAAAACAAAAACATATCAGTGACCAATATAGCCACCTTTCTTTGCAAGGACACTCAAAAGCCTGCCATCCATGGATTCTGTCAGTGTTTTGATCTGTTCACCATCAACATTGCGTGCAGCAGCAACCACAGCCTCCCAGACACTGTTCAGAGAGGTGTACTGTTTTCCCTCCTTGTAAATCTCACATTTGATGATGGACCACAGGTTCTCAATGGGGTTCAGATCAGGTGAACAAGGAGGCCATGTCATTAGATTTTCTTCTTTTATAACCTTTCTTGCCAGCCACGCTGTGGAGTACTTGGACGCGTGTGATGGAGCATTGTCCTGCATGAAAATCATGTTTTTCTTGAAGGATGCAGACTTCTTCCTGTACCACTGCTTGAAGAAGGTGTCTTCCAGAAACTGGCAGTAGGACTGGGAGTTGAGCTTGACTCCATCCTCAACCCGAAAAGGCCCCACAAGCTCATCTTTGATGATACCAGCCCAAACCAGTACTCCACCTCCACCTTGCTGGCGTCTGAGTCGGACTGGAGCTCTCTGCCCTTTACCAATCCAGCCACGGGCCCATCCATCTGGCCCATCAAGACTCACTCTCATTTCATCAGTCCATAAAACCTTAGAAAAATCAGTCTTGAGATATTTCTTGGCCCAGTCTTGACGTTTCAGCTTGTGTGTCTTGTTCAGTGGTGGTCGTCTTTCAGCCTTTCTTACCTTGGCCATGTCTCTGAGTATTGCACACCTTGTGCTTTTGGGCACTCCAGTGATGTTGCAGCTCTGAAATATGGCCAAACTGGTGGCAAGTGGCATCTTGGCAGCTGCACGCTTGACTTTTCTCAGTTCATGGGCAGTTATTTTGCGCCTTGGTTTTTCCACATGCTTCTTGCGACCCTGTTGACTATTTTGAACGAAACGCTTGATTGTTCCATGATCACGCTTCAGAAGCTTTGCAATTTTAAGAGTGCTGCATCCCTCTGCAAGATATCTCACTATTTTTGACTTTTCTGAGCCTGTCAAGTCCTTCTTTTGACCCATTTTGCCAAAGGAAAGGAAGTTGCCTAATAATTATGCACACCTGATATAGGGTGTTGATGTCATTAGACCACACCCCTTCTCGTTACAGAGATGCACATCACCTAATATGCTTAGTTGGTAGTAGGCTTTCGAGCCTATACAGCTTGGAGTAAGACAACATGCATAAAGAGGATGATGTGGTCAGAATACTCATTTGCCTAATAATTCTGTACAGGGTGTATATATATATATATATATATATATATATATATATATATATATATATAATGCAGTTACACAGTATCAAACAGTGCAAGTTAACCTTTTCAAGAGAAATAAAGTAAGAAGTTTTAACTTTGCATAGGGGATATAGGCAAATGTCCAAATGTCAAAGTACTCCCTGCTCCAGGGACTACACCTCCTCATCCTCTACTGTGTCCTCAGCCTCCACTGCAGGGACAATTCACAGTGTCCCTCCAGCACACCACATGTGCAGGGCACGGCGGTGTCACGCTGTTCTGCACCTAGTTTGCCTGGGCAAATTGAGTCACACAGGGGAGGAACTGCTCCGCGTCCTTCATCAAGAAATCGAATCCTGGCTTTCTCCTCGACAACTCAAAATCGGACCCATGGTCACTGTTAAGGGTTAGAACATGGTGTCAGCGCTGCATCAAGGGGGTCTGAGCCATGCGCCCTGCATGGCACACATGTTCAATCTGATTGTAAAGAGGTTCCTGAAGTATTCCACCCATCTGCAAGACATCCTGAAAATGGCCAGGAAACTGTGCATGCCCTTCAGCCACTCTTACACTGCAAAGCACACCCTCCTTAAGCTGCAAAGGCAGAAAGGCGTTCCCCAACATCGGCTGATATGCAACGTTTCCACCCATTGGAACTCCACCCTACATATGTTGGGCCGACTATATGAACAGAAAAAGGCCATAAACGATTTCTTGATGATACAGGCGGACAGGGGTACTCCCCTGTGTAACTTTGAAGTTAGTAAGTAGCAGCTCATGCGTGATACCTGCCGTTTGCTCCGGCCCTTTGGGGAGGCCACTTTATTTGTTCATCCCGTAGTCCTGGCGACTGACAATCTCATTCCACTGCTTCATGTCCTGGAACAGATGCTGATAGATCTGGCTGGCCAGGGGACAGGAGACGTAGAGACTACATCTCATGGCCACATGAGCCCTGTGGGGGCTGAACTAGAAGAGGAGGACATTCGTACACAAGCAATGCGTAGAGAAATGGGTGGTTTTTCTACACAGTTGACAGGAGAGGAGGAACAGGAGGAGCAACAGGGCTATGAGGAAGACGAGGCAGAGGACCCAGACACAACGTGGCAGTATCCAGTAGAGATGGAGGCAGGGAGTCCCTACAAGTCACTTCTGCAAATGGACCGATGCATGCTCAGTTGCTTGCATAGTGACAGCCCAATTGTCACCATTCGGCAAAGGGATGACTACTGGCTCTCCACCATGTTAGACCCTCGCTACCGGTCCAAAATGGGGGCCTTTTTTCCACCCGCTGAGACGGACGACAAACTGACTTACTATCGAGACATCCTATGTAGTCAGTTGGCCGCTGCCTATGTGCGCCATTGTCCATTCTGACGCAGATCTGACCTGGGGGGGGGCCTCTGCGCTATCGTTCCACTGCCATGGCTGCTGGGGGAAGGGGGGGCAGGAGAAGTACCAGCTCCATCAGCAGCAACTTAAGTCTAGAGTCGCTGATTAGCAGTTTTCTTCAACTGCCTAGTGAAGAAACTACTCGCCAGCAGCTAGACATGGAGAGGAACCTGAACCAGCAGGTTGTGGCATACTTGGACTGCACCCTGCCACCTCATATCAAAGATCCCCTTGACTACTGGGCAGCCAAACTCAATTTGTAGCCGCAACTGACCGAGTTTGCCCTGGACAAACTTTCTTGCTCGTCCAGTAGAGTGGCATTAGAGCGGGTGTTTAGTGTGGCGGGGGCCATAGTTACCCCAAGGAGAACTCGCCTGTGGAGAAACTGACCTTTGTGAAGATAAATCAGGCATGCATCAGCCCCTCACCAGTGCCTGATGTATCAGACTAGATCTATAGTGCCACACCCAAACTTTGCCAATAGAGACCTGTTTTTTCTGGCTACCTGCTTCAGCTACTATGCTGATGATGCCACTGTCACGCCGGTGACAGGTTTGAGAAGGTCTGAAAGATTATCTACACATTAGTTATCCGACAGCCTCTTTTGGTTTCACTTTGTGTGTTGCTGGTATGTCCACACCCCCTGTTCAGGTGTGGATCATGTGACTTTCACCTTCCCCTATTTATTCTGCCTTTACCCATCACTCCTTGCTCTGGATAGCTTCATTTGGTTTTTGGAAGAGCTGGAGTGTGGTTCGTGGTGAAGTCCTGTTCATCCATCATCCATCAGCCTCAGAAGTTAAGTGTTCCGCTTGTTGTGTATTGTATTCCCCCCAACCTTTGTTGTTTACTAGGCCTCAGCGAGACGCTGGTTCCTTCACCAGGGAAGGAGCGCGTTGTCTCTGCCCTGTCATAACTATTAGGGCATCTGATGGCCACCAGGGTTTTCTAGGTTCCTGTGTATGGGCATCTCTACCATCGAGAGGTGCCCATACGGATAGGAGTTAGGGCCAGGAGCAGGGTTTTATAGGTGGTGACCCTTTTCCTTCCGTAGCGGTGAGTCCTAGTGTCTTTTCCCTTCCTTCTTGTTGTATTTTGGTGTTCTCCCCTACAACATCCGTGACAGCCATCCACCTGATGGGACACACATGATGCCAGGTGCTCCTACTGCCACCCATTTTCAGCTGGTACTGGTATTGCTCCCCTCACTCTGTCACTGGGACATTCTGTCATCCCCTCATGCTGCTGCCACCTAACCACTGTGTCACTGGGCCACTCTGTGGTCCCCTCATGCAGCTGCCACCTCACCACTCCATCATTGGGCCACTCTGTGGGCTCCTCATGCGGCTGCCACCTCACCACTCCATCACTGGGCCACTCTGTGATGTCTCCCCATACTGCTGCCACCTCACCACTCTGTGGTCTCCTCATGCTGCTGTCACCTCGCAACTCTGTGACTGGGCCACTGTGTTCATGACACATGCGATTCCTCATGTGATTCCCACCCTCACTACTTTGTGACTGGGCCACTGTGTTGACGACACATACAATTCCTCATGTGATTCCTCATGTTATTCCCACCCTCACCACTCTGTTACTGAGCCACTGTGTTGACTCCTCATGCTGTTGCCACCTCACCACAATGTTGGGTGGCACTACTTGTTTCAGCGTGTAACAGAACAAGTTCTGTAGACACCTATGTGGAGTCGGCTGACGACGGTGTAAAAGGAGTGCGCTTCTTCTTGGCACTAACATCGACCTAAGGCTGAGTTCAAACTTGAGCTATTTGGTTAGTTTTGGCCCCGTGACTGCCCAAATAAGTGAAGTGTGCAGTGATTCTAAGAGCTACTAACAGTTTAAAATAATTTTTGATTTATTAAGAAAAACAATAAAATTTACCCCTACAATATTCTGTGACTAAAATATTTGCAATATTCGACGATAATAATTATTCTGCGATTAATATAACTTCGAATTTCAACTCTTTGCAGTCCAATAAAAATTACAATTATATAAGTGCAATGTGAATAAACCAAAATAAATCAATATAAATATCGACAAATTGTTTGAATATATAGGTGATCAAATAATCCTATGTGTACATACACTGCTCAAAAAAATAAAGGGAACACTTAAACAACACAATGTAACTCCAAGTCAATCACACTTCTGTGAAATCAAACTGTCCACTTAGGAAGCAACACTGAGTGACAATCAATTTCACATGCTGTTGTGCAAATGGGATAGACAACAGGTGGAAATTATAGGCAATTAGCAAGACACCCCCAATAAAGGAGTGGTTCTGCAGGTGGTGACCACAGACCACTTCTCAGTTCCTATGCTTCCTGGCTGATGTTTTGGTCACTTTTGAATGCTGGCGGTGCTTTCACTCTAGTGGTAGCATGAGACGGAGTCTACAACCCACACAAGTGGCTCAGGTAGTGCAGCTTATGCAGGATGGCACATCAATGCGAGCTGTGGCAAGAAGGTTTGCTGTGTCTATCAGCGTAGTGTCCAGAGCACGGAGGCGTTACCAGGAGACAGGCCAGTACATCAGGAGACGTGGAGGAGGCCGTAGGAGGGCAACAACCCAGCAGCAGGACCGCTACCTCCGCCTTTGTGCAAGGAGGAACAGGAGGAGCACTGCCAGAGCCCTGCAAAATGACCTCCAGCAGGCCACAAATGTGCATGTGTCTGCTCAAACAGTCAGAAACAGACTCCATGAGGGTGATATGAGGTCCCAATGTCCACAGGTGGGGGTTGTGCTTACAGCCCAACACCGTGCAAGACGTTTGGCATTTGCCAGAGAACACCAAGATTGGCAAATTTGCCACTGGCGCCCTGTGCTCTTCACAGAGGAAAGCAGGTTCACACTGAGCACATGTGACAGACGTGACAGAGTCTGGAGACGCCGTGGAGAACGTTCTGCTGCCTGCAACATCCTCCAGCATGACCGGTTTGGCATTGGGTCAGTAATGGTGTGGGGTGGCATTTCTTTGGAGGGCCGCACAGCCCTCCATGTGCTCGCCAGAGGTAGCCTGACTGCCATTAGGTACCGAGATGAGATCCTCAGACCCCTTGTGAGACCATATGCTGGTGCGGTTGGCCCTGGGCTCCTCCTAATGCAAGACAATGCTAGACCTCATGTGGCTGGAGTGTGTCAGCAGTTCCTGCAAGACGAAGGCATTGATGCTATGGATTAGCCCGCCCGTTCCCCAGACCTGAATCCAATTGAGCACATCTGGGACATCATGTCTCGCTCTATCCACCAACGTCACGTTGCACCACAGACTGTCCAGGAGTTGGCAGATGCTTTAGTCCAGGTCTGGGAGGAGAGCCCTCAGGAGACCGTCCACCACCTCATCAGGAGCATGCACAGGCGTTGTAGGGAGGTCACACAGGCACGTGGAGGCCACACACACTACTGAGCCTCATTTTGACTTGTTTTAAGGACATTACATCAAAGTTGGATCAGCCTGTAGTGTGTTTTTCCACTTTAATTTTGAGTGTGACTCCAAATCCAGACCTCCATGGGTTAAAAAATTTGATTTCCATTTTTTTATTTTTGTGTGATTTTGTTGTCAGCACATTCAACTATGTAAAGAACAAAGTATTTCAGAAGAATATTTAATTAACTCAGATCTAGGATGTGTTATTTTTGTGTTCCCTTAATTTTTTTGAGCAGTGTATATATACCTCTTAACCTAATGGTGAATAAATACAATAATATAAGGTGATTGTAAGTTATTCCCAATAATTGTCACTGATGTTATGTGACAGTCTTGTGAATTAATTGTGACAAAATAAGTTGTTTGCAAATTTGTTGTATAAAATTCGATATGGGCAGATAAAACGTTTAGGAGGTCAGGTATCTAAAGTTAGGCTGACGTCTGGGGCGTCCCCCTTGTACACCCTCCGTTCACTGCTCTGCAGACTGGGTCTCTTTATAAGTTTCTGTGCTCCTGCAATAATTCCTGTGTTTCGATGTATCACTTGTTATTCACCGCCACTCGAATTTTCCAGCCCTGTAAGGCGTAGATATCGATGTCTCTCTCAGGAGATGTTTTAAAATCTTCGCCGCAAGATAGCAGCTATAGCATATCAGCTCAGATCAGATGCTGGTTTCACTCTGGTTCGAGTGTAAAGTGCTCAGTGCTCCAAAAGGCCCAGTGTCCTATATTCAGAATATAAAGTATAGTCACTTTAAGGTGGTCTTAGGTGGGTAGTTGTAGATCCAAACACGGCCAGACGCGTTTCGAGGTAACAACCTCTTCCTCAGTGGCTTTGTTTTCAAATGCAACTACCCCCTTCTTATATAGTCAATATCCTTCGATCCCACCTAAGACATGGTCTGGAATCCAATGATTACCATCCAATCACCGAAAATGTATTCCTCACCTGTTATGGTGAGATTTTTACTTCGTCTAGACTAGAGGAATTTTGTTTCTTTTTTTAAACTTAAGAATATACTTTAATAACAAATATACAGAGATTCAATAATCATATCTCTTACATTTAAATATTATATGTACACATAGGATTATTTGATCACCTATATATTCAAACAATTTGTCGATATTTATATTGATTTATTTTGGTTTATTCACATTGCACTTATATCATTGTAATTTTTATTGGACTGCAAAGAGTTGAAATTCGAAGTTATATTAATCGCAGAATAATTATTATCGCCGAATATTGCAAATATTTTAGTCACAGAATATTGTAGGGGTAAATTTTATTGTATTTCTTAATAAATCAAAAATTATTTAAATTTTATTATATACTGTCTTTATAACCAGATGATTAGGTGAATCATCAAAAAGCAGAGCACCGTAACCATACTTTGGATTTGGGTGAGCCACGGTATATTTGTTATATATTCTAAGAGCGACGCCTGTCATCTGCATGTCATACGGACTCACAGTATTATTTCACTACCACAGCAGACTCCCTATGCATGTTACTGCAAGGCACAGTGTTCTACACCGCTATACAGGCACAGTGTTCTACACCGCTATACAGGCACAGTGTTCTACACCACTATACAGGCACAGTGTTCTACACCACTATACAGGCACAGTGTTCTACACCACTATACAGGCACAGTGTTCTACACCACTATACAGGCACAGTGTTCTACACCGCTATACAGGCACAGTGTTCTACACCGCTATACAGGCACAGTGTTCTACACCACTATACAGGCACAGTGTTCTACACCACTATACAGGCACAGTGTTCTACACCGCTATACAGGCACAGTGTTCTACACCACTATACAGGCACAGTGTTCTACACCGCTATACAGGCACAGTGTTCTACACCACTATACAGGCACAGTGTTCTACACCACTATACAGGCACAGTGTTCTACACCACTATACAGGCACAGTGTTCTACACCACTATACAGGCACAGTGTTCTACACGATTATACAAGCACAGTGTTCTACACCTCTATACAGGCGCAGTGGTCTACACCGCTATACAGGCGCAGTGTTCTACACCGCTATACAGGCACAGTGTTCTACACCGCTATACAGGCACAGTGTTCTTCACCGCTATACAGGCACAGTGTTCTACACCACTATACAGGCACAGTGTTCTACACCGCTATACAGGCACAGTGTTCTACACCGCTATACAGGCACAGTGTTCTACACCGCTATACAGGCACAGTGTTCTACACCTCTATACAGGCACAGTGTTCTACACCGCTATACAGGCACAGTGTTCTACACCGCTATACAGGCACAGTGTTCTACACCGCTATACAGGCACAGTGTTCTTCACCGCTATACAGGCACAGTGTTCTACACCACTATACAGGCACAGTGTTCTACACCGCTATACAGGCACAGTGTTCTACACCGCTATACAGGCACAGTGTTCTACACCGCTATACAGGCACAGTGTTCTACACCTCTATACAGGCACAGTGTTCTACACCGCTATACAGGCACAGTGTTCTACACCGCTATACAGGCACAGTGTTCTACACCGCTATACAGGCACAGTGTTCTACACCGCTATACAGGCACAGTGTTCTACACCGCTATACAGGCACAGTGTTCTACACCGCTATACAGGCACAGTGTTCTACACCGCTATACAGGCACAGTGTTCTACACCGCTATACAGGCACAGTGTTCTACACCGCTATACAGGCACAGTGTTCTACACCGCTATACAGGCACAGTGTTCTACACCGCTATACAGGCACAGTGTTCTACACCGCTATACAGGCACAGTGTTCTACACCGCTATACAGGCACAGTGTTCTACACCGCTATACAGGCACAGTGTTCTACACCGCTATACAGGCACAGTGTTCTACACCGCTATACAGGCACAGTGTTCTACACCGCTATACAGGCACAGTGTTCTACACCGCTATACAGGCACAGTGTTCTACACCGCTATACAGGCACAGTGTTCTACACCGCTATACAGGCACAGCATTCTACACCGCTATACAGGCACAGCGTTCTACACCGCTATACAGGCACAGCGTTCTACACCGCTATACAGGCACGGTGTTCTACACCACTATACAGGCACAGCGTTCTACACCTCTATACAGGCACAGCGTTCTACACCGCTATACAGGCACAGCGTTCTACACCGCTATACAGGCACAGCGTTCTACACCGCTATACAGGCACAGTGTTCTACACCGCTATACAGGCACAGTGTTCTACACCGCTATACAGGCACAGTGTTCTACACCGCTATACAGGCACAGTGTTCTACACCGCTATACAGGCACAGTGTTCTACACCGCTATACAGGCACAGTGTTCTACACCGCTATACAGGCACAGTGTTCTACACCGCTATACAGGCACAGTGTTCTACACCGCTATACAGGCACAGTGTTCTACACCGCTATACAGGCACAGTGTTCTACACCGCTATACAGGCACAGTGTTCTACACCGCTATACAGGCACAGTGTTCTACACCGCTATACAGGCACAGTGTTCTACACCGCTATACAGGCACAGCGTTCTACACCACTATACAGGCACAGCGTTCTACACCACTATACAGGCACAGTGTTCTACACCGCTATACAGGCACAGTGTTCTACACCGCTATACAGGCACAGTGTTCTACACCGCTATACAGGCACAGTGTTCTACACCCCTATACAGGCACAGTGTTCTACACCGCTATACAGGCACAGTGTTCTACACCGCTATACAGGCATGGTGTTCTACACCACTATACAGGCACAGTGTTCTACACCGCTATACAGGCACAGTGTTCTACACCGCTATACAGGCACAGTGTTCTACACCGCTATACAGGCACAGTGTTCTACACCGCTATACAGGCACAGTGTTCTACACCCCTATACAGGCTCTCTGCAGCCAGGAAATAGCTGTTTTTTAACGCTATTCATCACAAATAAATTCGGATTGAATCTTTTTGGAAAATTCGACAAACCGACCGAATCAAATTTTTTAGCAATTCGCTCATCTCTAGTGACCACCAAGTGTGTATTCCAGTGTATTTATCTCTGCTTCGCAGGGGTCTCTAAACGCTGGGTGACAGCTGGTGAAAGTCTTATTGGTGGTCACCCATCTTCAGGGGCGGATTGGGAATTTAAAGTGGCCCTGGAAAAAAAAATAAAAGTGGCCCCATATTGTAGGTGGGTTCAAACTGACAGAAGACAGGCCAAAACAAGTAGGTGGGGACAACTGAAGTAGGCGGGGCCTGCAATACTGTAGTGCAGCGCAGAATACCGCCCCTGCAGAACCAAATACCACAGGACAGCACAAAATACTGACGCCCTCACCACAATATTCAACTGTATCACCATCATGAGGACAGTAATACAGTTGAGTTCAGGAGGCACCTGTGCCTGTTGAGCATCAGATCATCATGTATCTGGCCTGTGACCATCAAGAGGGGTTGAGTGGCCCCATGGGCATCGGCCCACCAGGAAATTTCCCTGTAGGGTCAATAGCCAATCCGACCCTGCCCATCTTAGAGGACTGCGCAAGGACTTATTGGAGGTGTAATTGGAGCCTCTGAGGCCATCTGACCTCCTGTGTAATTACCTGCATCCCTCCCACCCCGCAGTTAACCCTGGGTTGACTGGGCCTGTTTCCACCGAATGACCACACAATTTGTTTCATGTTCATGGAGCAGTGGCTTTTTATTCTCCCATCTCTACAGTTGTACGTTGGATCATTTTCAGCAGGACAAGTTGTATTTTTCATTCGGACCGTTTTGCGGTACGTGCAATTTATACATTTTTATTACAAATTGTAAATTGCTGTAGACCGCAGAGGACAATGACCTGGTGCAGCGGTCATGTGCCGTCTTCAGGTGCGTCACCACTGTGCGTTGTAAACAGTACTGGAGGAACGCGCAGAGAATGGCACTGGAGAAATGGGCGATATATCATGGCTTGTTATTTTAAGCCACTGTAGGGGTTGGAGATTTTTAATTATCGCAGAGAATCCCTTTAAGTCCTAGAATTCTTTTAGATTGTTTAGCAAAATAAGAAAATTGAGAATTGTCCAGAAGTTAAAAATAATTTGGATGTTATTTTTAGGCCACATCCCCCAGACCTATATGGAATAGATTTCAGGTCTGTTGTGTGTGAACACACCCTAATGCAGCAGCACAGTAAAGCGAGGAACGTGTGTGTGGAGCTCAGGCATCGGCCGCTGATCATGGACGTCTGTCACCCCATCAGGCTGCCCGATCATCTGCACCCCCCATATCACCCCACTCCTATGTATCCTGGAGCAGATCCTCAGATTAAGAGAAAACGGAGTCCATGACATATTGTGGAGCCTCCGCAGCTAGAACACTCCGGGCCGTACATCTACTGCTAGAAGACACATGTCCGCTCTGACAGGACCACAGACTGGAGGAGGAGAGAGAAGAGCCCGGTGATCCCACCTTCTCCTCCAGTCACACATAGCACCTTGTGTCTTCTCTGCTTGTGGAGTGACTAGAGGATCCCAGACATGAAGGGACAAGAACTACTGGAAAGTGACTATGGAATAAGATGTGTTCACACCACGTCTGAGCCTTCCATCAGAGGTAGATATCAGGAGGGTTTCCTAACGTAGATCTCTGATAGAAGGAGGTGACGTCTCCCCTGTACAGTCCTATCATTCTATATAGTCACACAGGGGCAGACGTCACCCATAAGCCCCATGTATACGGCACGGCGCAGGTTCTCCAGCAGGATCCTCTGTATAGAATAGTGTCATCTACTGTACCGGCCGATGGAGGCCAAGAGGACACTATATCTGTCAGGGGGATGGAGCCTATGGAGAAGTGTGATGTATATGGGAAATGTAGGCTCTAACGTGATGTGACCGGAGAATAACATGTGGAGCTCCTACATTACATGTCATTACACACGTGTACACACTGCACATGACCGGACTGAGGCTCTAACACGGCCTCTTCTCACCTCGTCTCTTCTTACCTGGTGATGTCAGAGGCCGGGGAGCCTCCATCATGGCCTCCTTGTACAGATCCTGGTGTCCTTCTACATACTCCCACTCCTCCATGGAGAAATAGACCGCCACATCCTGACACCTTACAGGAACCTGACAACACAATGACACCGTCATCACCCAGACCCCTCCAGTGCTGTTACTTTAGGCCTCTATTAGGGGTTGTCCCTTTCTTATTGTAGGGTTATATTTTCCTCCACTCTTGATAGCTAGGGTGGCATTACTTCCTACCGCCCGTTTTTGATGTGGGTGATTTTAATGCTACCTTGGACAGTGCACTGATAGATCATATCCTCAGGTCAGGCACAGTCTGGGTCTATCTAGCTGGGCTGCAGAATACCTTCTCCATGGCATCTCAGACCATGCGCTACTGCAGATTGTTTGCACTCAACCAATTATGCAATGGCGCCTTAATCCCTTGTAATAATAGGACCCGGCTCCATACTGGCCGGTGTCAGGGGGTCTCCTCAGTAACTATAACCCCCAGCATGCACTGCGTCTCTACCCATCTGATGGGCACTTACCTTCTATCGGGGGCCACAGTGCGAATGTTCTCCTAAGTCCCCAGAACTGGGGGCCACAACCAGCAAGGGCTGTGTGTGTATATATATATATATATCCTCTGTATACGGGGTCGGTGGGAATGTATCCTGGGGGCCACAACCAGCAAGGGCTGTGTGTGTGTGTATATATATATATATATCCTCTGTATACGGGGTCGGTGGGAATGTATCCTGGGGGCCACAACCAGCAAGGGCTGTGTGTGTGTGTATATATATATATATATATATCTATCTATCCTCTGTATACGGGGTCGGTGGGAATGTATCCTGGGGGCCACAACCAGCAAGGGCTGTGTGTGTGTGTATATATATATATATATCCTCTGTATACGGGGTCGGTGGGAATGTATCCTGGGGGCCACAACCAGCAAGGGCTGTGTGTGTGTGTATATATATATATATATATATCTATCTATCCTCTGTATACGGGGTCGGTGGGAATGTATCCTGGGGGCCACAACCAGCAAGGGCTGTGTGTGTGTGTGTATATATATCCTCTGTATACGGGGTCGGTGGGAATGTATCCTGGGGGCCACAGGGCTCTGCTAATGGCTGATACCAGAGAGAAGAAGAGGCTCCAGACACCACAGCAGTGACTACCGACCAGGATCTGCTCTGGATCTGCTGCACTGCAAGAGCTGAAGGACCTGGGATGATGTCACCGTCATGTGATCAGTGCAGGAAGGGGAGGAGCTAAGTAGTGTAGGGTGGTGACATCATGTGACATATGGGGGTGGAGCTTTAAAAGTAGGAGGGGGGGGGGGGGAAATGGATGGATTCAGTGTTGTGTTGCCGCAGCTAAAATCAGTAACTGATAACAGGTTGTTTTTGGTGGCAAGTTTGAAATTTGGTGTTTCGCTGTGAGCCGGAGAAATGCTGGGAGTTGTAGTTCTCTCCTCTTATCCCTCGTCCTGTGATAGCACATAATAACAGGCTGGACGTGCTGGGAGTTGTAGTCCTCTCCTCCTCCTGTAATTTCCTCTGATATGTCACAGTATTACAGACCGAAACGTGATTTGTGATGTAGCAGGAAGATGTTCTTGCGTCCATTGTATCTACAAGATGGCGGGGGTCAGTCTGTATCCAGTAACGTGGGCTGGAGAGGCCGATGAACCTACTGAGGTCCTAATGTCCGTCTTTGTTGGTGTAATTAATGTATTCATACATACTGGTGGACGTGTGACACAAACATGACGTGCGTGTGGATGACCAGTATTGAGCTTGGACCCGACCATCTCTGTGTGCGTTGTGTCCTCTTCCTCCCTCGGCAGTGATTATTGTATACGTTACCAATTAGGACCACCCGGCGATAGTCTGTAGCCACCGATATAAAGGGAACTACTTTAACATGTGCATACGTGAAATGTAGGACGAAAACGTGATGTGAACACAGGCCGACTATCACCAGAGAGGAAAACGGAGGTTTATTCCATCAGACATTTTATGTCACTGACGTCGCTACAAACCCTGGTCTGAGCGTTTCTGTATCCATAGCATGCTGCTTATACAGAGATCAGCGGCGCTGCCCCCGAGCCTCTCCTAACACCGTACTGTAATACATCAGGGACATGATCTGCAGGAATGTGTCTAGAATTTTGGTGCCTCACAACCTGGAATTACCATGGATTGTTTGAGGATTTGCATCATGTAATTTACAGAACCTGCCAACAACTCTGAAGAAGCAAACAACAAATAGGACAAAATAACAGAAAAGGTCAATGTGCAGAACTATTCACCCCCCTAAAGTCAGTACTTTGTAGAGCCGCCTTTTGCGGCAATCGCATCTCCAAGTCGCTTTGGATAAGTCTCTATGAGCAGTTGCCACATCTTACCACTGGGATTGTTGCCCATTCCTCCTTGCAGAACTGCTCCAGCTCCTTCAGGTCGGATGTTCGCGCTTGTGAACAGCAATCTTTATGTCTGACCACAGATGTTCTATTGGATTGAGATCTGGGCTGTGACTCGGCCATTCCAACACATTTACATGTTTCCCCTTAAACCACCCAAGTGTTGCTTTAGCCGTGTGTTCGGGGTCATTGTCCTGCTGGAAGGTGAGCCTCCGTCCTGGCCTCAGATCGCGCACAGAGTGGGGCAGGTTCTGCTGAAGAATATCCCTGTATTTAGCACCATCCATCTTTCCCTCAACTCTGACCAGTTTCCCGTCTCCCCAGCATGATGCTGCCACCACCATGTCTCACTGTGGGGATGGTGTTCTTTGGGTGAGGTGATGTGTTGGGTTTGCGCCAGACATAGCGTTTTCTTTGATGGCCTAAAAGTTCAATTTTGGTCTTCTCAGACCAGAGCACTTTCCTTCATACATTTTGGGAGTCTCCCACAGGCCTTTTCACAAACTCACAACGCGCCTTATTGTTTTTAGCTGACATTAATGGCTTTCTTCTGGCTGCTCTGCCATAAAGCCCAACTCTATGGAGCGTACGGCTTATTGTCGTCCTATGTACAGATCCTCCAGTCTCTGCTGTGGAACTCTGCAGCTCCTCCAGGGTTACCTTAGGTCTCTGTGCTGCCTCTCTGATTAATGCCCTCCTTGCCCAGTCCGTGAGTTTTGGTGGCCGGCCGTCTCTTGGCAGGTTTGCTGTTGTGCCATGTTCTTTCCATTTGGTTATGATAGATTTAATGGTGCTCCTGGGGATCATCAAAGATTTGGATATTCTTTATAACCTAACCCTGACTTGTACTTCTCAACAACATTGTCCCTTACTTGTTTGGAGAGTTCCTTGGTCTTCATGGCAGTGTTTGGTTAGTGATGCCTCTTGCTTAGGTGTTGCAGCCTCTGGTGTGTATATGTAATGACAGATCCTGTGACACTTAGATTGCACACAGGTGACATCATTTCACTAATTATGTGACTTCTGAAGGTAATTGGTTGAACCAGAGCTTTTTATGGGCTTCCTAACAAAGGGGGGGAATACATACGCACAGGACAATTTTCTGTTTTCTATTTCTAAACAATAGTTTTATTTATATATTTTTCTCATTTCACTTCCCCAACTTAGACTATTGTGTTCTGATCCATCACATAAAATTCAGATTAACAAAACATTGAACGTAAGGCTGTAATGTAACAAAACACGAAAAAAGTCAAGGCACTGTACTACAGCTGTTACTATGACTGGTACTATGTATGTACTACAGCTGGTACTATTGGTACTATGCCTGGTACTCTGTACATGCTACAGCTGGTACAATTGGTACTATGTATATACTACAGCTGTTACTATGGCTGGTACTACAGTACAGACCAAAAGTTTGGACACACCTTCTCATTCAAAGAGTTTTCTTTATTTCCATGACTATGAAGGCATCAAAACTATTAACACATGTAGAATTATATACATAACAAACAAGTGTGAAACAACTGAAAATATGTCATATTCTAGGTTCTTCAAAGTAGCCACCTTTTGCTTTGATTACTGTTTTGCACACTCTTGGCATTCTCTTGATGAGCTTCAAGAGGTAGTCACCTGAAATGGTCTTCCAACAGTCTTGAAGGAGTTCCCAGAGATGCTTAGCACTTGTTGGCCCTTTTGCCTTCACTCTGTGGTCCAGCTCACCCCAAACCATCTTGATTGGGTTCAGATCCGGGGACTGTGGAGGCCAGGTCATCTGGCGCAGCACCCCATCACTCTCCTTCATGGTCAAATAGCCCTTACTTTCAAAGTTTACCCAATTTTTCGGTTGACTGACTGACCTTCATTTCTTAAAGTAATGATGGCCACTCGTTTTTCCTTACTTAGCTGCTTTGTTCTTGCCATAATACACATTCTAACAGTCTATTCAGTAGGACTATCAGCTGTGTATCCACCTGACTTCTCCTCAACGCCACTGATGGTCCCAACCCCATTTATAAGGCAAGAAATCCCACTTATTAAACCTGACAGGGCACACCTGTGAAGTGAAAACCATTTCAGGGGACTACCTCTTGAAGCTCATCAAGAGAATGCCAAGAGTGTGCAAAGCAGTAATCAAAGCAAAAGGTGGCTACTTTGAAGAACTGTCACGAGGGTGTCAAGAGCCACGCCTGACTCCGTTATACCCGGGGTCAGGAAGTCGCAGCGGGTGGCTGCGCGCTCTATGTGTAAAGATGGTGCTGTTTCTTAATGGTAGCTTTCTGGGTTTGCCTTGCAACCCTGTTTGGCTTACTCAGGGATCCGTAGCTTCTCCTCCTCAGCTGTTTCTTGTCCAGCACTCCCAACCTCCTTATATTCCCCTCTCCCACTTCTCTGGTTGCCAGATATAGAGCTTCCTGCCTGGACTTCTATACTGACCCACTGAAGCTGAGTAGCTGTGTTCCCTGGTTGTTGTTCCAGAGCGTTACCCTCCGGATCCCTGTTGGACTTGTGTTGTCTGCTGTTGTCGTCCACCTGGGATTATATGTTTTGTCTGTGTTGTCTGTCCTCTCCTTGGTGTTTTCCTTTTAGTGTCAGTGGTGCAGACTAGTGTTCCCACCGCCCCGTTCACTACGTAGGGCTCATCTTAGGGAAAGCCAGGGTTTAGGCACGCGATCGGCGTACGGGTGAGGAACCCGTCTAGGGACGTCAGGGCAGTCAGGTGCCAGCCGCAAGGTGAGTCAGGGGTCACCACCTTTCCCTCTCCCTTGGACAGGGCCTTCCCTTTTCCCTCCCCTTGCGTCACGTATGTGATCGGCACGACAGTCATGACATTATATCTTGCCCTTATTTTGTGTAGGTAGAAAGAAAAAAAAAAATTTTACTTTTTCTTTCTGCCTATCTAGAATCCAGCATGGATCCTATTGCTGCTTTGACAAGACAACTTCAAGGCCTGTCTATGGAGGTGGCAGGATTGAAGGCGTCGGTCCTCCAGCAGCAATTGCAGCAGACCGCAAGCCCAGCGGTTGCTATGGGTAACCAGGTTGCTGCGGGACCCAAGGTTGTTCTTCCTAACAGATTTTCTGGGGGAAGGGACAAATTTGTGACGTTCCGTGAAGCCTGTAAGCTATATTTTAAGCTGCGCCCACACTCCTCTGGTAATGAGGAACAGCGGGTGGGGATTGTTACTTCCCTGCTTCAGGGGGACCCGCAATCCTGGGCGTTCTCTTTACCCACTGATTCCCAGGCTCTCCGGTCAGTGGATGAATTTTTTGGGGCCTTGGGTCTCATATATGATGACCCTGACCGAGTCTCACTGGCTGAGTCGAAATTACAGAGACTCCTACAGGGAGAGCGGCCAGTAGAGGAGTATTGTTCAGAGTTTCGTAGGTGGGCTACGGATACCCAGTGGAACGACCCGGCTCTCAGGAGTCAGTTCTGCTCTGGGTTATCCGAAAGGGTTAAGAATGCGCTTGCGCTGTATGAGACCCCCTTTTCCCTTGATGCTGTTATGTCCCTTTCTATCAGAATAGATAGGCGTCTTAGGGAGAGATCGAAAATTCCGGAGCAATTGGTAACCCCTCCCAAGCAGCAGTTAGTCTGTACGGACTTAGACGAGCCTATGCAGCTAGGAGGAACTACTCGTCAGGTCCGTCCTCCTGAGGCTCGCCGTAGGCAGGGGGTTTGTTTTTTCTGTGGGGGGAGGGGTCATTTCATTAATGTCTGTCCTTCCTTTCTAAAAAACAAAAGACCATCGGAAAACTACTAACCCCAGGCTGTGTGGAGGATGTCAGTCGGGGGGTATACGTTTCCTCCATTCGTACATCTCAATTTGTGTTGCCAGCAGCTGTTGTTTTTGGTGTTAAGAAGGAGACTATTTCTTTCTTTCTAGACAGTGGAGCAGGAGTAAATTTGATAGATGCCCATTTTGCCCACACTATGGGTTTGTCTCTCTGTACGCTACAGAGACCTATTCCCATATTCGCTATTGATTCTGCTCCCCTGTCTCAGAGAAACGTCACTCACATTGTCCATAACTTACACCTTCGGGTAGGGGACCACAATAACGAGTGTCTTTTATGTTATGTTCTGGAGGGGCTTCCCACTCCTGTGGTATTGGGTCTTCCCTGGTTGGTAGCGCACAATCCAGTGGTGGATTGGCAGGCCAGGGAGATATTGGAGTGGAGTGAGCATTGCAGAGAAAATTGCTTAAATAGCAATTGCTTAGTCGCTTCCATAGCTACTCTACCTACATTTGTTTCGGACTTTGAGGACGTTTTTTCTGAAAAGGGTTGCCAGAAGTTACCACCTTACCGTCCTTATGATTGCCCGGTTAACCTGATTCCCGGTGCAAAATTACCCAAGATCAGGTTATATAATCTTTCGGGTCCCGAGAGACAAGCCATGAAAGATTATATCTCCGAGAGCTTGGCTAAGGGACACATCAGACCCTCTTCTTCACCCGTGGCTGCAGGGTTTTTCTTAGTTAAAAAGAAATATGGGGGCCTGCGTCCTTGCCTAGATTTCCGCGAACTAAACCGGATAACCATCCGAGACCCATACCCTCTTCCCCTCATTCCTGACCTGTTCAATCAGATTGCGGGTGCTAGGTGGTTCTCCAAACTTGATCTTAGGGGGGCCTACAATCTGATTTGTATCAAGGAAGGGGATGAGTGGAAGACAGCTTTTAACACCCCTGAGGGGCATTATGAAAATCTAGTTATGCCTTTCGGTCTGACCAATGCTCCTGCTGTCTTCCAACATTTCGTTAATGACATTTTTAGTCATCTTATCGGCAGGTTTGTGGTGATATACCTAGATGATATTTTAATTTATTCGTCTGATCTGAGAACACATGAGGTGCATGTCAGACTGGTACTGCAGGTCCTACGGACGAATAAATTATATGCTAAAATTGAAAAGTGTGTCTTCGCCGTTCAGGAAATACAGTTCCTAGGGTATTTATTATCTGCTTCAGGTTTCCGTATGGATCCTAGGAAGGTCCAGGCAATTTTAGATTGGGATCTTCCTGAGAACCTCAAAGCACTACAACGGTTCTTGGGCTTCGCGAATTTCTATAGAAAGTTCATTAAAAATTATTCGGTGATTGTAAAACCCCTTACTGACATGACTAGGAAGGAGACTGATTTTTCTAAATGGTCTGACGCCGCTAAAATTGCTTTTTCCTCTCTAAAAGAGAGGTTTACCTCGGCACCTGTACTAATCCAACCTGATGTCTCCCAGCCTTTTATTGTTGAAGTAGATGCATCAGAGGTGGGAGTGGGGGCGGTGCTGTCTCAGGGTCCGTCTCCTGGCAAATGGCGTCCTTGTGCTTTCTTTTCTAAAAAAACTATCTGCAGCAGAAAAGAACTACGATATTGGCAATAGGGAACTATTAGCTATTAAACTTGCGTTTGAGGAGTGGCGTCACTTCTTAGAGGGGGCAGTCCACCCCGTCACGGTGATTACGGACCACAAAAATCTTCTGTACCTCGAATCAGCTAAGCGTCTCACCCCTAGACAGGCTAGGTGGTCGCTATTTTTTACCAGGTTTAACTTTGTTATTACCTATCATCCTGGGGCAAAGAACACCAAGGCTGATGCACTATCTCGTAGTTTCCCTGGAGGGGGTAATGTGAGTGATCCGGTACCCATTCTACAAAGAGGAGTGGTTGTTTCTGCGGTACACTCTGTTCTGGAGGGGAAGGTGTTAGAGGCTCAGGGGGATGCCCTGGTCTCTTGCCCCTCAGAGAAATTGTTTGTACCGTTAAACCTGCGTCTCGAATTATTAAAGGAACATCATAATTCGGCACTTGCTGGGCACCCGGGTAGTAAAGCAACCTTGGAGCTATTGTCTCGTCGTTTTTGGTGGCCAAGGTTGCGTCAGGATGTAATGGATTTTGTGTCTTCTTGTTCTACTTGTGCGCGTGCGAAAGTCTCTCATACACGTCCTGCAGGGTCTTTATTGCCACTTGTCATTCCCAATAGGCCATGGACACATCTGTCAATGGATTTTATCACTGACTTACCCTTGTCTGCGGGTAAAACAGTTATCTTGGTAGTAGTAGACAGGTTTAGCAAAATGGTACACTTCATTGCGTTACCCGCACTACCTAATGCTAAGACTCTTGCTCAGGTATTCATCAGTGAAATCGTGAAGCTTCACGGGGTCCCTTCCGATGTTGTTTCGGATCGGGGAACCCAGTTTATTTCTAAATTTTGGAAAGCTTTTTGTTCCCGTTTGGGGGTACACTTGTCCTTTTCCTCGGCTTTCCATCCTCAGTCGAATGGACAGACTGAGCGTACCAACCAAAACCTTGAGACATATCTAAGGTGTTTTGTGTCTGAGAACCAGGAGGTGTGGTCATCATATTTACCGTTAGCCGAGTTTGCCATAAATAATCGCCGTTAGGGATCCACTGGTAAGTCACCATTTCTTGGTGCATATGGTTTTCATCCCCAATTCTGTACTTTCAAAGAGGGGGGGTCTTCTAGGGTTCCTGAAGAGGAACGGTTTTCGTCATCTCTTTCATCTGTATGGCAGAAAGTGCAAGCTAACTTGAAAAATATGGGAGGTAAATATAAATGCATGGCTGATAAGAGACGGTCGCCAGGTCCGGACCTAGGAGTGAATGACTATGTGTGGTTGTCTACTAGGAATATTAAATTAAAGGTTCCCTCTTGGAAACTGGGTCCTAGGTTCATTGGCCCTTACAAAATAGTAGCCATCATTAACCCCGTGGCTTTTCGCCTGGAGCTACCTCAGACTTTTAAAATCCATAACGTCTTCCATAAGTCGTTACTCAAGAAGTATGTTCCACCTCTAGAACCGTCACCGCTGCCACCCCTCCTGTTGTTGTGGATGGTAATCTAGAGTTTCAAATATCCAAAATTGTTGATTCTCGTCGGGTCCGCCGCTCTCTTCAATATCTGGTGCATTGGAGGGGTTACGGTCCCGAGGAAAGAATGTGGGTTCCAGCGTCTGAGGTAAACGGCGACAGGTTAGTTTGGGCTTTTCATGCCTCTCATCCTGAGAGACCTAGTCCTGAGTGTCCGGAGGCCCCTCGTAGAGAGGGGGGTACTGTCACGAGGGTGTCAAGAGCCACGCCTGACTCCGTTAAACCCGGGGTCAGGAAGTCGCAGCGGGTGGCTGCGCGCTCTATGTATAAAAATAGTGCTGTTTCTTTATGGTAGCTTTCTGGGTTTGCCTTGCAACCCTTTTTGGCTCACTCAGGGATCCGTAGCTCCTTCTCCTCAGCTGTCTCTTGTCCAGCACTCCCAACCTCCTTATATTCCCCTCTCCCACTTCTCTGGTTGCCAGATATAGAGCTTCCTGCCTGGACTTCTATACTGACCCACTGGAGCTGTGTAGCTGTGTTCCCTGGCTGTTGTTCCAGAACGTTACCCTCCGGATCCCTGTTGGGCCTTTGTGGTCTGCTGTTGTCGCCCACCTGGGATTATATGTTTGTCTGTATTGTCTGTCCTCTCCTTGGTGTTTTCCTTTTAGTGTCAGACTAGTGATCCCACCGCCCCGTTCACTACATAGGGCTCATCTTAGGGGAAGCCAGGGTTTAGGCATGTGATCGGCGTACGGGTGAGGAACCCGTCTAGGGACGTCAGGGCAGTCAGATGCCAGCCTCAAGGTGAGTCAGGGGTCACCACCTTTCCCTCTCCCTTGGACAGGGCCTTCCCATTTCCCTCGCTTTGCGTGACGCCGGTCATTACACTAATACTGTTTCAACTATGTGCTAGTCGAGTCCATAGATGAGATATCACACTCACCTCTATCAGGCTTTCCTTATACTCTCTGCCACATTGGGTCACTTCTATTCTTCTCTTTCAGGCCCATCCTTGGTCTGCAGGAACATGGCTTTACCTCCAATGTATGGGAAGCAGGAATGTCGCTTTTCTCCAGTGTGTGTGTCTGCTGTATACAATAAAATGCTGAAGATTTTATGGTGAGTGCTGTTAGATTGGATTGCTTGGAATCTATCTACATTATGATGTCAAACCCGTGACAGGTGGTAGAAAATCTGAAAGACTGTCTGCAAGTCAGTGATCTGACAGCTTCTTTTGGTTTCACTTTGTCTATGTGTTGTTTGGATGTCCACACCTCCTTTTCAGGTGTAGACTATGTGACCATTACTACTCCCTTCTTAGTCTGGCTTTACCCATCACTCCTTGCGGTTGGTAGCTCATTCTGGTTGTGGATCGTTTGGTGTCTGGATCTGAGTTCCTGCTTTCCATTTACCCAGAGTTAAGTGTCTTTCCTTTTTGTATTGTGTTTATTTCCCTGTCTCTTGGTACCAGACCTGGGGCAGACTCTTGTTCCTTTAGCTGGGAAAGACCAGGTCGTCTGTGGCCCAATCACTATCGTCAGGGCCTTCTACGGTGAGCCAGGCTTAGGTTCCTGCGGATGAACAGTCCTAACATCGGGGTCTTTTCATTCTGTTAGCAGTCAGGGTTCGGGTTGGGATTTATTAGGTGGTGACCTTTCCCCTTTCCCTAGTTTGCAGGCCTGGTACCTTCTCTTTTGTGTTTGATGTGGAGTTCCCCTCCCACACCACGCCGTGACATTTGACTAAGCACCACCTGAAGCCAAAAGACCACTGTTACGACCAGTGGGTGGATTCTCTGTGTCAACCGAGGGATGGCAGCCACTAACCCCTGGAGCAGGGTTTCTCAACTCCGGTCCTCGGGACCCACCTACCAGTCATGTTTCAGGATTTCCTAAGTATTGAGCAGGTAATAAAATTTGTGCCCATGCATCATTCTATGGGATATTCTCAAATCCTGACCGGTAGGTGGGTCCCGAGGACCAGAGTTGAGAAACCCTGCCATAGGATGTTATTCAGCACTCTCACAGAAAACAGGACAGAACACCACAAGAGAGAAACTGAACCACTACCTACAGGATTAGCTAATATGGTTGATAGCTGACTCACTGAGTCAGACAACAGGTAACGCTCCAATAGCTCATGTTACGGTTAGAACCGCAGTTAGTGTAAACTCAGTCCAATAGCAAACACGGTGGTGAGAAGTGGTTTTGCTGAGAAGACTGGAGCAAAGGCAGCAGATGATGTTGATGATTGTCAGAGGCAGAAGCGTGGTCAGACATGCCAGAGGTCAGAAGCCGGTATCAGATAGTAGCGTGGTACAGAGCATCAGACAGGCTCAGGGTCAGACAGGTCCAGTAGGCCAGGGATGGCCAACCTGAGGCTCTCCAGCTGTTGCAAAACTACAACTCCCATCATGCCCAGACTGCCAGCAGCTATCAGCTTACAGCAGGGCATTGTGGGAGTTGTAGTTTTACAACAGCTGGAGATCCGCGGGTTGGCCATGCCTGCAGTAGGCAATGCAGACAGCAGGCAAAGAGAATGGTCAAACACAGAAGATCAGAACAGAACACCTTTGCTATTACTGATAGTAACTCAATGCTCTGGCAACTTCATAGGAGAGGAAGCTGCTATTTAAACTTGAAACCCCACCAGAGGCCGTACTGGGAGGCAGGAAGCACGCTCCCCCTGGAAGCATAAATGACAGGAAGCAGTGGGCGCGTGCCCCTATGGGACGCCAGCATGAGATGAAGCATGGAGGCAGTGTGGCTGTCGGATGCGTCTGGCAGGTACGCGCCTGCCTTATCTGGTGAAGACAGCAGTGGGTAGCGAGGCAGGAGATGCTGGGGATATGACAGGTGAGACAGCGGGAGGTATGGCAGAAGACCCAGGCCTAACAACCACACTCTGTCTGGCCACATATAGGAGAACTAATTGTGGGCTTCTTCATGCTTACCATGTGAAGGACGATTCTGAATGAGACCTAATAACATACCGTACACCTTCTGATTGTGAATTCAATTTATTATTGTTTTTTTTGCCCTCAGTTCCATCACCTTTATCTTTAAATACTGTAGGAATGAAGATCAATTATAGATATGGCCACATATGTTAATAAGTATATGTCACCCGCGACCTCCCTATCCAGCTGTTTGCCTAGACGCCAAACTGTGATTCACCTGATTAAAATTCTGTTCTTCTGTTGATCCGTCCCTAGTTATGATGCTTTTTCTTAATATGGAAACTAGGCCTTTGATGCAATGAGTACATCACCATTGCTCTTGTTGCACCAAAGCTCCACTCTCTTCTGTGGCCAGCCACTCCCTGGCTGCATTGCCACTGCCTGTAACTGTCAATCAAAGCAGCGAGAGAGGGGCTGGCTCAGAAATGAGTGGAGCGTGGGTGCAATAAGAGCAACGGTGACCCCCTCATTGCATCAAAGGCCTAATTTGCATATTAGGAAAAAGTATCATAAGCCCTGGATCAACAAAAGAAAAACTGTGATCCAGAGCTAAGTGTCTATCCAAACAGCTGGATAGGGAGGTCGCTGATGACAGAATCCCTTAAAAAAATTAATATTTGCATGTGGTGTTTTTCCCTTTACACTGTGTCTCTCTGGGTTCTCCTGCAGTGTGGGTGGAGGTATGAACACAGTAAGAAGAGGCAGGGTCCATGGGGACAATTCATCTTCACTGCTCTGACAGTAAACAACGCTCCTCTTTTTTTCCTTATTTCCACAATACTTCCGTCAATCCCGTGTTTTGGAGATCCAGGCTATATCTACCCCAAAATAAACTCTCTCATTGGCGGTTTAATCTGTGAATAATCTGATGGGTTAAACATCTATTTTAGTACTTCCAACATTACAAAAAATTATTTAGTTTCTTCACTGTGTAAATTCTTTGCGTTTCAAATTTTGATTTTCTTATTAAAAACATTCTTCACGTGTGGATCAGGATGGTTTCTTTTCACTGTGAACTCTCTGATGATCCTTAAGATTCTCAACACAAATAAAAGATTTCCCACATTCTGAACATGAATACGACTTCTCTCCTGTGTGAGTTCTCTGATGTGTAGTAAGACCAACTCTACATGTAAAAGATCTGCCACATTCTGAACATGAATACGACTTCTCTCCTGTGTGAGTTCTCTGATGTGTAGTAAGACCAACTCTACATGTAAAAGATTTCCCACATTCTGAACATGAATACGACTTCTCTCCTGTGTGAGTTCTCTTATGTGTAGTAAGACCAACTCTACATGTAAAAGATCTGCCACATTCAGAACATGAAAATGGCTTCTCTCCTGCGTGACTGATGTCATGTTGAACAAATTCCGATTTCGTCATAAATTTTTTTTCACAATATGAACATGAATATGGCTTCACTCGTGTGTGAATTCTCTGATGTTTCCCAAGTTTGCCTTTACTAACAAAACACTTTCCACATTCTGAACATGGATACGGCTTCTCTCCTGTGTGAGTTCTCTGATGTGTAGTAAGACCAACTCTACATGTAAAAGATATGCCACATTCAGAACATGAAAATGGCTTCTCTCCTGCGTGACTGATGTCATGTTGAACAAATTCCGATTTCGTCATAAATTTTTTTTCACAATATGAACATGAATATGGCTTCACTCGTGTGTGAATTCTCTGATGTTCCCCAAGTTTGCCTTTACTAACAAAACACTTCCCACATTCTGAACATGGATACGGCTTCTCTCCTGTGTGACGTCTCAGATGTTTAACAAGATCGGATTTATTTGTAAAACATTTCACACATTCTGAGCATGGAAATGGCTTCTCTCCTGTGTGAATTCTCTCATGTATAATGAGACCTGATTTATTGGTAAAACATTTCCCACAGAGTGAACATGAATATGGCTTCGCTCCTGTGTGAATTCTCTCATGATTAACAAGATGCGCTTTACATGTAAAGCGTTTCTCACATGTTGAACATGAAAATGGCCTCTCTCGTGTGTCACTTCTCTCACATGTAACGAGACTTGATTGTGGCGTATTGGTAGTAGCAGTGTGGGATTGGTCAGGAGAAGGTTTTTTATGATTTGGGGGATTACACTGTTGTTCTGTAATGACAGGTCTTTCATATAAAATCAATGTAATGATCTGGGTTCCTTCAGAGTGCGGCATGATAGCTCCATTTTCTACTTGAGATAACATGGCGGTTTCCTCACAGTTCTTATTGTGATTTCCTGTTAGGATTAAAAATGTATTTATTTATTTATTAATTTTTTTCAAACCACAAAAGAAAAACATTCCTATAAGGGCTCATGCACACAAACGTAAGGGCTCAGTGCCCGTGCTGTGCACCGCAAATAGTGGTCCGCAATGCACGGGAGCCAGCCTTGTGCACTCCTGGTGCAGATGTGGACCCATTAACATGTTACCACCGAATAATGACTGAATATTAAGTTATATTGATACTGCATATAATACACTATACAAAGGCCAATATTACCACCATACAGTGGTAGTTATCAGTTCTACACAAGTGCATACACAATGAATACAATGCAGGTAAGTCCAGTTACTTACAGGTGATATCTCCTCTGACTGGAACTGAAATCATTCTCTTTTCTTCTCTATCTAGCCCTAATCACCATGACAGTTTCTCCCAGTACTTATAATGCCCCCTGCAGTGTCCCTGGTATTTATAATGCCCCTAGTATTTCTAATGCATCCTGTAGTGGGCTCTGTATTTATAATGCCCCCATATAGTGCCCCCATATAGTCCTGGGAGGAAAACAAGCCTAGGATCCTCTCTAAACTCCTCTGCAAAGTATCTGGACCAAGAAAAGCTGCAGGGATGGAGCCTGGAACCCCAAAGGGTGAGGTATGTGAAGCTAGGAGTAGTATTTTTGTGCCTCAGCCCAGAAGGGGTGTTTCCGTTGTAACTAGTAGTGACTTAGCTCTCGGTGTTGTTGCTGGTGTTTCTGGCTCTTCTCCTGGTATCTCCTCTGGTGTACCACTGGAGAGGCCAGGAGACTGTTTAATTGGGGTGTCATGGGCCCCACTGAAACCCCCTCATTATACTCATCAAGGGTGGCGTATTTTTTAAACCAGTATGAGGAGGTAAAGAAGGAATTAAAACTACTTAAATTGGAGTATAAGAATATGAAAGTTCAGGACATGTTACCAAGAAGTAAGAGAGCGGTCCTCTCCTCCAGGCTGGAGAAGCTGGAGGAGGAGATTGCGACTTTGGAGGAAAAGAGGGCCTCTATAGTGAAAAATGGAGGGCCGTTTATTGAAAAATTCAAAAATGACTGTCGGTTTGAAAGCATGTCTGGCTCCAGTCCGTTAGGGCTGCGGTCTGGAAGCCAGAGGAAGGTAAAGGAGTTGGCGGTTGAAGGCAGGTCTGGGGGGAGACTAATGGTGGAGATCAGGCAGCTGGAATCCCAGGTGGGCAAATTGTATTTCGGTGACGAGAAAGTCCCAGAGGACGAGGTGGTAAGAGAAAAGAAAAATAAGATCATAAAAGAAGAAGTATTACGTTTTGTGCCTTCTGAACCCATTGCAGAGCCCAGCCAGGTTCCTGTAGTGGAATCGGGCCAAACAGCACAGGAGAATGAATCTGAGATGGTGGCAGAAGGTGTCCCCCTTTCCTGTAGTGGAAAGGAGAACACAGGAGCAGATAGGGTTAAAACCCCTGACAGTGTTGCGGACAAGGTAAAGGATGGAATGGTTGCGGACAAGGCTCAGGAAAAGACAGTTGAAAGGGCCAGGGCAAAATCTGGAAGGTTTATAAAGAAACCAATAAAGAAACCATTAAAGTCTGTGGAGGTTGCAGATGCTGAATTTAAAGACTCTTCAGGAACTATGTGGGCTGCAGAGGGGTTGAGGGGTGTGGGGGTTAAGAAGTCCTCCGCAATTCCTGAAATGGGGGGCCCTTCAAATGATGCCAGTAATTCTCTAGGGAACTCGACCAGCCTGAGGGGAGTGAAGAGCGATAAGATGGTAAGCAAGGTAAATGATGTTGCGAGTGGTAACTTAGGAGGAGACGCAAATGAGAGTATGAATGAGAACATTGTTACAAATAAGGATGTAAATAGTGAAATGAATGGTGAGGCAAATGAAGATATAACTGGCAAGAGTAAGAATGAGGAATTGGTAGCTGCTTATGCAGCAGATATGGAAGTCGAGGAGGAAGAGGCTGACGGGAGGAGGCAGGTTGCAAGGGAAGCAGGGGATTGTGGAAGTCCAAATAGGAGATCATATGCTAGTGTGGCTGCAGGTGACTCTTTGCCCAGGGAATCAGGTAATAGTAACTTGCAACAGCGCCTCTTCAAGGCTTTGAGGAAGGGGAAAGAGACTTCCATACAGGTGGAGGGTGAACCGCTTAACCTGCCTTTTTGGACAGAGAGACATGGTCTGAGAACCTTCTGAGAGGAAAGAGCGGGAGAGACCGTTTGGTCTCTCCCTACATCCGGGGTCAGCCGTAGGAATGTGGCCCGTCTCTCTTGGAGGAGTGGAGAAGCAACGCCTTCTAGGAAAGACGTTGTGGAGCTTCTCCTGGGGATGGGCTTTGTGGCAAATTACATCTTTGCCCTAATCCATCCCTACGGCACCAAGAGTTTCGATCTTAGTTTTGTTAGACCAGAGGGGCTTGAGCTCTTCTGGTCTAAATATGAACTGGCAAAGAACACCCCGGCCTGGCGGGGATTTTCTGTCCAGGCTATAACCCGCCAGACGATGGTCAAGAAAGAGAGGGTCTTAACCTGTAACTAATCACTTTCTAGCGTGGACATTATGACATGGCTCAGTCGTTATGGCGAGGTTGGACAATTCCCCGCCAAAGTTTTGGATGATCACGGCATCTGGTCAGGTGTCTGGACCTTCAGCGTAAAGCTGAGGGCACAGGGCAACTCAGTTGCTCATATCCCCTTCTGTGCTTTCTTGGGTACAGATAGAATTATGGTTTTCTATCAGGGACAGCCGAAGGTCTGCTATAGGTGTGGTAGTAGTCCTACCCACTTTAGCACACAATGCGACGTTCGCAAGTGTGGGGACATTGGCCATCTTGCCGCATCCTGTAGGCAAATTCGGTGTAACCTGTGCGGGGACCTGGGTCATCCCTTCAGTCGTTGTCTGCTTGCCTTTGCCAACATGGCTCAGGGCCGGGCCCGGACTCAAGCGGATGCTAGCCATGAAGCTGATTCTGTTGTTGAAGAAGGGCCTGCTGCCGGGACTGGGCCAGTTGGTGAAGGGACGAGTGCTGGTGATACCAGCACTGGAAGAGGCAGAAAGGGTACAGTTAAGAACCTAAGGCTTTCCAAGATTAAACGGCAAGAAAAACGCCGTAGAGATAGGGAGCAGGTAGTAGCTGGTCCCTTAGTTGATCCTCTGGCAAGCCTTTTAGCTAAGGATCCAGGTTGTAGCGATCCAGGGTACAGCGATGAGGAGGGAGGACCTGGGATTCAGCCTGAGGAAGCCAACCCCTCTGCGACAGCCACATCCTCGTACGGCGAAAGCATGGACGAGGATTACAGGATGTGGTTGAGAGATAGGAGGAACAAACTGAGCAGGAGAAAAAAGAAAGGAGAGGTTCGCAAGCCCTCTTGGAGTGGGATTCATCTGTTCCACTCACCCTTGACCAGATGCCAGAGGAAGAATTAGTCGGGGCCCCTCCTGTGGATCTCTCTAACCGGTATCAGGTCCTTGACGAGGATCCCCCAACTCCAGTTGGGAAGGAGGAGGATGTGGTACCAGAGGGCGCAAAGGCCTCTTCGCAGGTTGCCGGGCCCTGCCCTCCTTCTTCTGGAGGGGGGGCTAAGCCTGATTCCGTGGGCAAACAGAACGGTATGGATGTATCAGTGTGTCTGAAAAGGCAAAAGGAAAATGAAGGATCAGGAGATAATGATGAGGAGGGTGGTGGTGGAGGGGAAAAAAAGAAAGCTATCCAACTCGATCATGTATGATGGCGGAACTCACGCTGTTGGCGCTAGCAAGTATTAATGTTGCTAGCATTAAGTCAGACGTGGCTCGTTTTATGGCCTTTGATTTTTTCAACCGTATTGATGCTGATATTTTATTTTTGAAAGAGACCTGGTTAACAAGTGTTGCTGGCGAAAGCAAAGCAGGAATGGTCGGCTTGGTCCGTCATTCTGGTCTCTTGCGGCTGAGCCACGTAGCGGGGTGGAGATCCTTTTTAAAACCGCCGAAAGAGTAGAATGCAGGAGGATTATCGAGTTGGAAATGGGAAGGTGCCTGATTCTAGATGTCCTCATGGGAAGACAAGAATTAAGAATAGTAGAATAGTATTCTAGACGAGCAATGTTACAGAGACTCACCGTATGGGAAAAGAAATATGGAAGATGAATTAGTCTCTCCTGGAAGAAGCGATGGTAAGACAATCCTTTGAGGATTTCCTTCAGAGCCAGGAACCTTTGGTGGACATGTGCAACAGTAAGTCAGAGTGGTGGGAGATGTTTAAAAATAGATGGCAATGTTTTTCCGAAGGCTCTCTAACCTCAGGAGCTGGGACAGATACCATCTGTACCAGAAACTGAGGAAGAAACTTGAAAGACTTGTGTCGACGGGAGATAGCTGTGAGGATATCTCTTGTGTAAAATCCTTGCTCAAGAGGTGTCAGTATGATAGGTACGCCTCTTTGGTTGCCGAGAGGATTTCTGGAAATACCGCTCACCCGACCCTTACGGGAACTGTAAGATGGCAGTAAGAAGTAAACTAGTGATGGGCCTAATTGACAGTACAGGCTTCCTGAATAGGTCTAAATCAGGGATCCTGGAGGTCGTCAGGTCCTTCTACTCTCACCTCTTGGGTAGGAAAGAACTAAATCGGGACAGTCTTTCAGCTTTCTTGGCTGGGGCGATTCCCGGGGCGGGAATGGACCCCTCTCTTGATATTTTTACAAAACCTATTAGGGAAGAGGAAGTGAGACTGGCCATTGATGGGCTTAGGCCCAAAAATCGCCAGGTCCGGATGGCTTAACATCCGAGTGGAATAAGACTTTTAGGGAACAATTAGTTCCTCTCTTGACCGAGGTCTATATTGAGTGTCTTTCCTCAGGCACTCTGCCAAGGTCAATGGGTAAGTCCGCCCTGATTCTTCTGGTAGGAGCAGGGCTAAACCAACACTGGTGACAAAAATGTATGATGCAGTGCGGGAACTGGGACCTGAACCCCAACAAACATTCGGCACCGTCGGCCATACTTGGGACAGATTGGTTCCACTAAGCACCACACACAACTGTATTGGTGCCACCGATAAAGTTGAGGACCGAGGTAGAGCAGGGAGATTGCTCCATAGTCCCTACCTTACCATTCTGCCCTCCCTGTACAGGAGGCTGGACAACGTACAAGACGTTCCAATCCTGGCACAGGTGGAGAATGAAGTCACTGCATCACATCGTCTGGACACCAGCTGTGCAGGGATGAACATGACTCACCGCGCACATCTGGGGATTGGGGTAAGGCTACTTTCACACTAGCATTTTTGCTAGATCCGGCAGGGTTCAGCAAAAACGCTTCCGTTACTGATAATACAACCGTCTGCATCCGTTATGAACGGATCCGGTTGTATTATGTCTTATATAGCCAAGACGGATCCCTCATGAACTCCACTGAAAGTCAATGGAGGAAGGATCCGTTTTCTATTGTGGCAGAGTTAAACTCCGCATCCCATGGCGCATGCTGCGGTTTGCTCTCCGGTATGGGAACGCAACCAAACGGAACGGAATGCATTTTTGGAGCATTCCGTTCTGTTCAGTTACGTTTTGTCTTCATTGACAATGAATGGAGACAAAACTGAAGCGTTTTTCTCCAGTATTGAGATCCAATGACGGATCTCAATACCGGAAAATAGAAACGCTAATGTGAAAGTAGCCTGTGCGTCAACCCGTGCGTCAATTGGATTTTTCTGCACTGGTATCCCTTACACGGGCTGTAGAGCGCCTGTTCAGAACTGGTCTCTACCACTATACGGGGGTAATACTGGTCCCTGTGCAGTATGGAAATGTTATTCTACCAGGATTTAGGGGTACTGGTCATGGTGTAACGTTACCTGGGTTAGGAGCACACTTGGTTGTGTTTGGCCCACCCGGTCTGAACACCCAGCTGCTCCTACCTCGTTAACCCCTTCCAGACACAGACCGTTTTCTCTTTCATTTTTTTTCAGCATTGTGTTAGTTACTAGCTTGGATGGCAGAGGAGATACTAATCATGTCTTTTAGTTTATTCTTGTACAGAATGTAAAAAATAGGGGGCACGAAGGAACATTTAATTAAAACCTAATTTATTAGGTTTCTCTTGGGAACTTGTGACCACTGGATAGTTCTGTACATTGCTGTGAATGACACGCCCGGTATGTATTCTGGCCACAGCGGGAATGTGTGTTAGTAGATATTAGGAGTGCATATTAGTTCAGATTTTAAATCCAGAGCTTGTCATCTATGCTTGGATATCCATCATGGATTTCACCCTTTGCAATGAAAAGACTGAAATCTAGATTTTGACGTAGCTTACCCTGACCACTAAGCCTGCTCCCCCACACTCTGTGGTCATTTTTTACTGTGGGATCAAAGGGGTTAAACAGCTGGAATGTTACCTCCAATCCCGGCACCAGTCAGGTCTCCAATGTGCTCTTACCCTGTATGGAGCGGCCTCAGCCTACTTTACTGGAGCCTCACCTGAAGAAACCTCGCAATTCCCTTCCTCCATTCATTATTCCATACCTGTGGTCACATGGACTGGAATGTCCTCCTCCACCTCACTCTTACACGGGGGATCGCCCATCATCCGCTCTTCTTCATCCTCCACTTTAATATCAGTCACATCTTCCCCCTGATTTGTCATCTGTAACAATTCAGGACAATACAGCAGACAGGTGGGAAATCTAACAGATCCACATAAGAGACCCCCACAATCTATGACCCCTCTATGACTGCAGGACCCCCCCTATATAGATGTGTATAGGGCTCAGCTCCATCTACCTGATAGTTCTCTGGGAGCTTCTCCTCTGGACGGTCCTGGGAATACAGAGGACGGGGACACCTCTCGGGGGGATTTCCTTCTATTAGTCCATCTGTAGGAAACACACAGGGACAGGACGGATTGATTACATGTGATGATGAGATGATGGGAGCAGTAGTCAAGTGACCCTAAAAATATACATGAAAATCCCCCTCCCCTCTTACCCTGTTGATCGCCCCATAAATCCATCTCCTCTTCTTCATCATCTTTAACCTCAACCTTAATATCAATCAGATTTTTATCCTGAAGAAGAGAAATGTAAAATGATCTTTGGTTCAATCCCTTTCTGGTCAGATTCTGGTGACACTTCAGCTCCATCTACCTGATGGTTCTCTGGGAGCTTCTCCTCTGGACAGTCCTGGGAATACAGAGGACGGGGACATCTCTCGGGGGGACTTCTCCTCCTGGATCCATCTGTGGAGACACAAGCACACAGTGACTGAATACACGGCCTCCTGTAGATCTGTCTATAGACCAGACTCTTCTCTCAGCTCCTTCACTTCTAGGTTTAGTGATCGGGGCCTAAATAACAATGTTCTGCTCCTCACTAAATTTCTGCTAAACCCAAGCTAGTCCAGTCACCCCACATAGAAATCTCAGGCCTGGAGAAATGTAATCCACTTTCAGCAGGTGGAAGAGACTCAGACATTGATGGTTTTAGTTGAGTTGTCTGTGGAGAAAACCTTGATACCAATTCAGCTTGGAGATCTTATTCGATGAATTGATGTTTCCAGGGATCACGATTAAGGATTTGCTCAGAACCGTAAAGTCAAATTAACCCCCACCCCAGAACAGCAGTGATGAGTTTTATTGACAGGCAGATGTGCTGCTGGCTCCTGTGTCCTGTAGATGCTCTGAGTCACAGCAGGATGATGAGGGTGTCACCTCTGAGTCTGACACCGTGCCTTTGAGCTAGGGGTCAGTGCATTCCTCCTGGTCCTCTTCCTTACAGCCTCAGAGAAGCCTTTGACATGCATCATGTCTGTCATGGCCCGCGCCTAGTGGGGTGTCTTCTTTTTCTACTAAGACAACAAAACCCCATGTGCTATGGAAGATACTCATGATAGTCTCCCTGTTGACTTATGTTAGAATAGTCAGTGTTTGAACTGCCGTGAGGAGGTTCAGGCCAGGGGGGGGGGGGAGAGGACCCCAGGCATATCTGTATTCTGCTAAGGTGGTGGTGGTAGGGGCAGCGGGAGCACCAGTCTGATAAAAGTGTGTTTAACACAACCTGGGAGCTGGGTCGGGGTGCTGAGGAGGAGGAGATGACATTAGAGTCGGGCAGTGGTCGCAAATGCAAAAAAGAGCAGAGTCCAGAATCTCAGAGAAATCTGTCTGTGTCAGATCTGCTTCTGTTATGGTTAGCTCAGGAACTGGTGATGCCACCGATGTGGGCGCAGGATGAAAATGTGCCAGACCTAAGCCAAGGTTGGTTGCCGCTAGCTCTGTGTGAGTATCTCCAGTCTGGCAATTATTCTCCACAGTGCCAGAAGACATGTGCAAGATCTGCAGGATTAAAATAAGTGTTCACCCTGGATCTATTCAGGCACATGAGGCGGCATCACCCGGTCCAATGGCAAAATAGAATTGGCCGCCAGCTAATTATGAGTAACAAGGGTGTAACAAGGGTGTCCTCCTTCTCCCCATCTCCTTTGTGGCAGCCAGGCCACGTCCAAATCCAGTACAGTGTCCTTGTCATCGTCAGTTATGACTTCTTCCACTCAGACTACTCTTCCTACTATGCTCCATCGTTGCCTTCGGTAACGGAGTGTGTGACCATAAAACAATTCTACGTGCCCAGCAATCTGATGGTGTAGAAGCTTAACTTCCACCTGGCCAAGTTGCCGGTGGTGCAGTCGCTGCCGTACCACTTTGTGGATTCTGCTGCCTTTAGGGAAATGATGCCATGTGCTTAGCCTTGCTGGAAGATACCTAGCCATCATTATTTCTCAAAAAAGCTATCATTACTCTCACGTGGTGGACAACATGGCCGCTCGACACCTGCAGCAGCTGTTATGGGCAGGGACAGTACATGCCTTTAACAGATACAAGCCCAGGTCGGCCAGTGTAATCTCGGATAGGATTTTTAGTGCAGCAGGAGGCATCATCACACCCAAAAGGGCAAAGTTGTCCTACACCTGTGTAGAAATCGTCACTTTTCTCAAAATAACAGAGGTATGGATCTGTGAGGATTTTAACACTCTTCCGGCTAAGGCCGATGAATAGATGTACCATTGCTGACAGTGACCCATCATGCCACTGCCTACCTGCTATCATGTTCCTCACTGTATGGCTGCTGCTGCCACTGATACCCCCTGCTGCTACTCCTCTCCTGCCATTACCCTACAATGCTGCCAGTATTACTACTACTCCAACACTGCCACACACACCTACTGTCTTGTATGCTCCTGTCGCACTTCGGTGTGGGAGGGAAACACCACACTGAGCATAGGAGGGAAGGGGGAAACAGGGAATCACGCCTGAGAACTAGGGAAGGAAGATGGACACCTCCTATTGAAAACCCTAACCAAAATCCTGACTGACTAACAGTATGAACAGACTCCAATACCTAGGAATACCTAGAGTCCTACCTAGCCCTATAGGACCCTGGTACTAATGGCAGGGATGAGACTACCTGTTCCTCCAAAAGGAAGGATGAACAGGAGTCTCCTTCAGGCCTAATAAAAAAATAGGGAAATGCAACACACAGAACCCAAACAAAATACAAAAGGGAAAGGAAAGACTTAACTTCAAAGGAGCAATGGAAGCACCAGGAACTCAGCTGAGATCCAACCACAATCTATCCAAAGGTCCAAACAGAAGCTATAAACCGCACAGCATTGTGGGAGAAACAACTATAAATAGAGAAGGTTAAATGACTATAATAGCCACACCTGGGAATGAAGGTGCGGCGAGCACCAGAAACAAACAATACAGACGTAATTTGATCCAAACAGAAAACATGTCAGATCAAACCACGTGTTGCCAGTCTCACCGATCTCCTGCCACCTGTCGTGGGAACGTCCGTGACAGTTCCATGCTGTGCTGCTACCGGTACTATTGTCACCACATGCCACTGTTTCTTCTGACAATGAATACATGTGCGTGTATAAATACGGCTAGGCAATCTTCCCCCATCTGACGAGTTTTGGGAATCCAGTTAATTATAAATTAATAAAATAGCTGGGATCAATAAAAAGGGGATTTATTAATTGTACAGGGAATTATACATAAAGGGTTGACTAAAGGACAGGGATAAAGGGAACATACAGGTCAGGTGTCGGGAAGGAAGTGCCTAACCAGCTATCTAAGTACAGTCTTATATACTAGCCATACACACACACACACACCTAGCCCATACAGTGCCCATCCCTGGAACACCTCCCAAATCAGCACAGACCATTAGGGCTCTTTCACACGAGCGGATCCCGTGCGTGGAATCCACTGCGTGAAAGAGAGCCAAGCCCCGTTCCGGACAGCAGAGACACGGAGCAGTAACATGATTGATAACGCTCCGTGCCTCTCTGTGATGTTTTTACTACAAAATCACAGTGAGATAAAGTTGTCACCGTTATTTTGTAGTAAAAAGGTCACAGAGAGGCACGGAGCATCATCAATCATGTTACTGCTCCGTGTCTCTGCTGTCCGGAGCGGGGCTTGGCTCTCTTTCAAGCAGATTACCCGCACGGCATCCGCTCGTGTGACAGAGCCCTTATAGTTTGTAGACATGCTTGTAGAGGTTAACACTGCACCCCCCCCCCCCCAGGTCTTGAAGCATCATCAACCACGAGGTATCGCTATTGTGATCCCTCGACCTCATACAGAATCATGGCTTCTGAGCGGCAGATCGCTGTTTAGACCACACGATCTGCTGCCCAGAAGCCATTATCGGTGGTGCCTGCATGAACTACAGGAGGACCCAATGAATGTGAGTTTCACTCGTTCATCAAGGGATCGGCAGCACATTTACATGGCCAGATTGTCGGGAACAAACGCTCGCAGGAATGGTCGTTCCCAATAATCTGCCCGATTCTCGGGTCGTGTAAATGCACCTTAAGACTTGTCCACAGCGATTGCTTTGTGGGAGAGTTACTTAGGTTTTTATGGCCCAATTCCACTCTGCTGTAAAGGGCTGAAGTCAATAAAATGTTGGGCTTCAAACATTTGCGCAGAACAAGCCACTGTTTCTCATGATATCAGCGGGTGTGTATAAACAGGGGCAGGCATCTGAACCCGCTAAGGCATCATTTTTGGACTTGTGTAAAGTTGATTCAGATAAGAATTGAATTTTTTGAAAAATTCTACGGATCAGACACAAAATGTATTTTGCTCATCTCTCCTGCCGTCACTTCAGACTGTGGTATTTCATGGTTTACAATGCCAGGATTTTGCTGGCGTATTACGGCCTAGTTACCACAACTTTCTTCTGGGGACATTGGGCAGTACACCGAGATCATAATGACAGATATATCAGCACTGGCTTATAAAGCATGCAGCAGCACAAAGAGAGCACAACATTTACAATAACCAGGTGGAGCAGCACAGAGCAAAAATATAGTGGGGCAAGACTCTTCTCATCTCCTCATCTCTGTCTACCATCATCCCCGTGCTCTCCACAGTGCTGCAACTCCTACATCTCCTCCTCATCTCTGTCTACCATCCTACCTGTGCTCTCCACAGTGCTGCAACTCCTACATCTCCTCCTCATCTCTGTCTACCATCCTACCAGTACTCTCCATAGTGCTGCACCTCCTACATCTCCTCCTCATCTCTGTCTACCATCCTACCTGTACTCTCCACAGTGCTGCACCTCCTACATCTCCTCCTCATCTCTGTCTACCATCCTACCTGTACTCTCCACAGTGCTGCACCCCCTACATCTCCTCCTCATCTCTGTCTACCATCCTACCTGTGCTCTCCACAGTGCTGCACCCCCTACATCTCCTCCCTCATCTCTGTCTACCATCCTACCTGTACTCTCCACAGTGCTGCACCCCTACATCTCCTCCTCATCTCTGTCTACCATCCTACCTGTGCTCTCCACAGTGCTGCAACTCCTACATCTCCTCCTCATCTCTGTCTACCATCCTACCTGTGCTCTCCACAGTGCTGCAACTCCTACATCTCCTCCTCATCTCTGTCTACCATCCTACCTGTGCTCTCCACAGTGCTGCAACTCCTACATCTCCTCCTCATCTCTGTCTACCATCCTACCAGTACTCTCCATAGTGCTGCACCTCCTACATCTCCTCCTCATCTCTGTCTACCATCCTACCTGTGCTCTCCACAGTGCTGCACCTCCTACATCTCCTCCTCATCTCTGTCTACCATCCTACCTGTACTCTCCACAGTGCTGCACCTCCTACATCTCCTCCTCATCTCTGTCTACCATCCTACCTGTACTCTCCACAGTGCTGCACCCCTACATCTCCTCCTCATCTCTGTCTACCATCCTACCTGTGCTCTCCACAGTGCTGCAACTCCTACATCTCCTCCTCATCTCTGTCTACCATCCTACCTGTGCTCTCCACAGTGCTGCAACTCCTACATCTCCTCCTCATCTCTGTCTACCATCCTACCAGTACTCTCCATAGTGCTGCACCTCCTACATCTCCTCCTCATCTCTGTCTACCATCCTACCTGTGCTCTCCACAGTGCTGCACCTCCTACATCTCCTCCTCATCTCTGTCTACCATCCTACCTGTACTCTCCACAGTGCTGCACCTCCTACATCTCCTCCTCATCTCTGTCTACCATCCTACCTGTACTCTCCACAGTGCTGCACCCCTACATCTCCTCCTCATCTCTGTCTACCATCCTACCTGTACTCTCCACAGTGCTGCACCTCCTACATCTCCTCCTCATCTCTGTCTACCATCCTACCTGTACTCTCCACAGTGCTGCACCCCTACATCTCCTCCTCATCTCTGTCTACCATCCTACCCGTGCTCTCCACAGTGCTGCACCTCCTACATCTCCTCCTCATCTCTGTCTACCATCCTACCAGTACTCTCCATAGTGCTGCACCTCCTACATCTCCTCCTCATCTCTGTCTACCATCCTACCTGTGCTCTCCACAGTGCTGCACCTCCTACATCTCCTCCTCATCTCTGTCTACCATCCTACCTGTACTCTCCACAGTGCTGCACCCCTACATCTCCTCCTCATCTCTGTCTACCATCCTACCTGTACTCTCCACAGTGCTGCACCTCCTACATCTCCTCCTCATCTCTGTCTACCATCCTACCTGTACTCTCCACAGTGCTGCACCCCCTACATCTCCTCCTCATCTCTGTCTACCATCCTACCTGTGCTCTCCACAGTGCTGCAACTCCTACATCTCCTCCTCATCTCTGTCTACCATCCTACCTGTACTCTCCACAGTGCTGCACCCCTACATCTCCTCCTCATCTCTGTCTACCATCCTACCTGTACTCTCCACAGTGCTGCAACTCCTACATCTCCTCCTCATCTCTGTCTACCATACTACCTGTACTCTCCACAGTGCTGCACTCCTACATCTCCTTCCTCATCTCTGTCTACCATACTACCTGTGCTCTCCACAGTGCTGCACCTCCTACATCTCCTCCTCATCTCTGTCTACCATCCTACCTGTGCTCTTCACAGTGCTGCACCCCCTACATCTCCTCCTCATCACTGTCTACCATCCTACCTGTGCTCTCCACAGTGCTGCACCTCCTACATCTCCTCCTCATCTCTGTCTACCATCCTATCCGTTCTCTCCACAGTGCTGCACCCCTACATCTCCTCCTCATCTCTGTCTACCATCCTACCTGTACTCTCCACAGTGCTGCACTCCTACATCTCCTCCTCATCTCTGTCTACCATCCTACCCGTGCTCTCCACAGTGCTGCACCCCCCTACATCTCCTCCTCATCTCTGTCTACCATCCTACCCGTACTCTCCACAGTGCTGCACCCCCTACATCTCCTTCCTCATCTCTGTCTACCATACTACCTGTACTCTCCACAGTGCTGCACCCCTACATCTCCTCCTCATCTCTGTCTACCATCCTACCCGTACTCTCCACAGTGCTGCACCCCTACATCCCCTCCTCATCTCTGTCTACCATCCTACCTGTACTCTCCACAGTGCTGCACCTCCTACATCTCCTCCTCATCTCCGTCTACCATCCTACCTGTACTCTCCACAGTGCTGCACCTCCTACATCTCCTCCTCATCTCTGTCTACCATCCTACCTGTACTCTCCACAGTGCTGCACCCCCTACATCTCCTCCTCATCTCTGTCTAACATCCTACCTGTACTCTCCACAGTGCTGCACCTCCTACATCTCCTCATCATCTCTGTCTACCATCCTACCTGTGCTCTCCACAGTGCTGCACCCCCTACATCTCCTCCTCATCTCTGTCTACCATCCTACCTGTGCTCTCCACAGTGCTGCACCTCCTACATCTCCTCCTCATCTCTGTCTACCATCCTACCTGTACTCTCCACAGTGCTGCACCTCCTACATCTCCTCCTCATCTCTGTCTACCATCCTACCTGTACTCTCCACAGTGCTGCACCCCCTACATCTCCTCCTCATCTCTGTCTACCATCCAACCTGTACTCTCCACAGTGCTGCACCCCCTACATCTCCTCCTCATCTCTGTCTACCATCCTACCTGTACTCTCCACAGTGCTGCACCCCTACATCTCCTCCTCATCTCTGTCTACCATCCTACCTGTGCTCTCCACAGTGCTGCACCTTCTACATCTCCTCCTCATCTCTGTCTACCATCCTACCTGTACTCTCCACAGTGCTGCACCTCCTACATCTCCTCCTCATCTCTGTCTACCATCCTACCTGTGCTCTCCACAGTGCTGCATCTCCTACATCTCCTCCTCATCTCTGTCTACCATCCTACCTGTACTCTCCACAGTGCTGCACCTCCTACATCTCCTCCTCATCTCTGTCTACCATCCTACCTGTACTCTCCACAGTGCTGCACCCCCTACATCTCCTCCTCATCTCTGTCTACCATCCTACCTGTGCTCTCCACAGTGCTGCACCCCCTACATCTCCTCCCTCATCTCTGTCTACCATCCTACCCGTGCTCTCCACAGTGCTGCACCTCCTACATCTCCTCCTCATCTCTGTCTACCATCCTACCTGTACTCTCCACAGTGCTGCACCCCCTACATCTCCTCCTCATCTCTGTCTACCATCCTACCCGTGCTCTCCACAGTGCTGCACCCCTACATCTCCTCCTCATCTCTGTCTACCATCCTACCTGTACTCTCCACAGTGCTGCACCTCCTACATCTCCTCCTCATCTCTGTCTACCATCCTACCCGTGCTCTCCACAGTGCTGCACCTCCTACATCTCCTCCTCATCTCTGTCTACCACCCTACCTGTACTCTCCACAGTGCTGCACCTCCTACATCTCCTCCTCATCTCTGTCTACCATCCTACCTGTACTCTCCACAGTGCTGCAACTCCTACATCTCCTCCTCATCTCTGTCTACCATACTACCTGTACTCTCCACAGTGCTGCACCCCCTACATCTCCTCCTCATCTCTGTCTACCATCCTACCTGTGCTCTCCACAGTGCTGCACCCCTACATCTCCTCCTCATCTCTGTCTACCATCCTACCTGTACTCTCCACAGTGCTGCACCCCCTACATCTCCTCCTCATCTCTGTCTACCATCCTACCTGTACTCTCCACAGTGCTTCACCCCTGCATCTCCTCCTCATCTCTGTCTACCATCCTACCTGTACTCTCCACAGTGCTGCACCCCCTACATCTCCTTCCTCATCTCTGTCTACCATCCTACCTGTACTCTCCACAGTGCTGCACCCCCTACATCTCCTCCTCATCTCTGTCTACCATCCTACCCGTGCTCTCCACAGTGCTGCACCTCCTACATCTCCTCCTCATCTCCGTCTACCATCCTACCTGTACTCTCCACAGTGCTGCACCCCCTACATCTCCTCCTTATCTCTGTCTACCATCCTACCTGTACTCTCCACAGTGCTGCACCCCCTACATCTCCTCCTCATCTCTGTCTACCATCCTACCCGTGCTAATTGTTGGGGATCTTTTATTATTTTAAACAATAGCTTTGACTTTGCGTTTTGGCAAAAATAAGAAAATCGAGTTTCGTCCTCAAGGTACAAATTATTTGGGATGTTTTTTTTTAGGCCATATTCCCCAGACATATATCGAACGTATATCAGGAGCGGAAACCTCTACAACAAACCTGCCGTGTGTGAACACACCCTAATGCAGCAGTACAGTAAAGCGAGGAACGTGTGTGTGGAGCTCAGGCATCGGCCGCTGATCAGGGACGTCTGTCACCCCCTCAGGCTGCCCGATTCATCTGCACCCCCCATGTCACCCCACTCCTATGTATCCTGGAGCAGATACTCACAGTAAGAGAAAACGGAGCCCATGACATATTGTGGAGCCTCCGCAGCTAGAACACTCCGGGCCGTACATCTACTGCTAGAAGACACATGTCCGCTCTGACAGGACCACAGACTGGAGGAGGAGAGAGAAGAGCCCGGTGATCCCACCTTCTCCTCCAGTCACATATAGCACCTTGTGTCTTCTCTGCTTGTGAAGTGACTAGAGGATCCCAGACATGAAGGGAGGAGAACTACTGGAATAAGGTTGTGTTCACACCACGTCTGAGCCTTCCATCAGAGGTAGATATCAGGAGGGTTTCCTAACGTAGATCTCTGATAGAAGGAGGTGACGTCTTCCCTGTACAGTCCTATCATTCTATATAGTCACACAGGGGCAGACGTCACCCATAAGCCCCATGTATACGGCACGGCGCAGGTTCTCCTGCAGGATCCTCTGTATAGAATAGTGTCATCTACTGTACCGGCCGATGGAGGCCAAGAGGACACTATATCTGTCAGGGGGATGGAGCCTATGGAGAAGTGTGATGTATATGGGAAATGTAGGCTCTAAAGTGATGTGACCGGGAATAACATGTGGAGCTCCTACATTACATGTCATTACACACGTGTACAGTCGTGGCCAAAAGTTTTGAGAATTACATAAATATTGGAAATTGGAAAAGTTGCTGCTTAAGTTTTTATAATAGCAATTTGCATATACTCCAGAAACGCGTGCAGCCATCATTGCGCTGCATAAAAATGGCTTCACAGGCAAGGATATTGTGGCTACTAAGATTGCACCTCAATCAACAATTTATAGGATCATCAAGAACTTAAAGGAAAGAGGCTCAATTCTTGTTAAGAAGGCTTCAGGGCGTCCAAGAAAGTCCAGCAAGCGCCAGGATCGTCTCCTAAAGAGGATTCAGCTGCGGGAGCGGAGTGCCACCAGTGCAGAGCTTGCTCAGGAATGGCAGCAGGCAGGTGTGAGCGCATCTGCACGCACAGGGAGGCCAAGACTTTTGGAAGATGGCCTGGTGTCAAGAAGGCCAGCAAAGAAGCCACTTCTCTCCAAAAAAAACACCAGGGACAGATTGATCTTCTGCAGAAAGTCTGGTGAATGGACTGCTGAGGACTGGGGCAAAGTCATATTCTCAGATGAAGCCTCTTTCCGATTGTTTGGGGCATCTGGAAAAAGGCTTGTCCGGAGAAGAAAAGGTGAGCGCTACCATCAGTCCTGTGTCGTGCCAACAGTAAAGCATCCTGAGACCATTCATGTGTGCTGTTGCTTCTCATCCAAGGGAGTGGGCTCACTCACAATTTTGCCCCAAAACACAGCCATGAATAAAGAATGGCACCAAAACACCCTCCAACAGCAACTTCTTCCAACAATCCAACAACAGTTTGGTGAAGAACAATGCATTTTCCAGCACGATGGAGCACCGTGCCATAAGGCAAAAGTGATAACTAAGTGGCTCGGGGACCAAAACGTTGACATTTTGGGTCCATGGCCTGGAAACTCCCCAGATCTTAATCCCATTGAGAACTTGTGGTCAATCCTCAAGAGGCGGGTGGACAAACAAAAACCCACTAATTCTGACAAACTCCAAGAAGTGATTATGAAAGAATGGGTTGCTATCAGTCAGGAATTGGCCCAGAAGTTGATTGAGAGCATGCCCAGTCGGATTGCAGAGGTCCTGAAAAAGAAGGGCCAACACTGCAAATACTGACTCTTTGCATAAATGTCATGTAATTGTCGATAAAAGCTTTTGAAACGTATAAAGTGCGTGTAATTATATTTCACTACATCACAGAAACAACTGGAACAAAGATCTAAAAGCAGTTTAGCAGCAAACTTTGTGAAAACTAATATTTGTGTCATTCTCAAAACTTTTGGCCATGACTGTACACACTGCACATGACCGGACTGAGGCTCTAACACGGCCTCTTCTCACCTCGTCTCTTCTTACCTGGTGATGTCAGAGGCCGGGGAGCCTCCATCATGGCCTCCTTGTACAGATCCTTGTGTCCTTCTACATACTCCCACTCCTCCATGGAGAAATAGACCGCCACATCCTGACACCTTACAGGAACCTGACAACACAATGACACCGTCATCACCCAGACCCCTCCAGTGCTGTTACTGGAGAATTTCCCAGCATTCCCAGCAGTGTCACCTCTCCAGTCAGCAGCTCCATCATCTTGTGGGTGAGTTCTAGGATCTTCTGCTCATGTATCAGGGGGGGAGGCTCTGTGATGGGGCTCCTGCTCCACCTTCCTGACTCATGGATGATGGGAGTCCCCCCCGATGTCTTCTTCACTATGGTGTAATCCTGTGGATGGAGAGAGACACTTAGGGAAAGAAATTCCTTCCTGACTCCAGATCTACACTCAGAATCCCTCCCTGGATCATGGCCCCATCTCCAGTAATCTAGTCACCAGAAGCTGGAATATTATTACCCTCCAGACCTCCAGGCCCCTTCTGGACTCTTCTAGAGAATCCCCCCTGACTCCTTCCTCTGGCAGAGAGCTCCATAGTCTCACTGCTCTTACAGTAAAGACTCCTCTTCTATGTTGGTGGAGAAACCTTCTTTCCTCTAGACGTAGTGGAGGCCTCCTTGTTATAGTCCAGTATCATCTAGATGTCAGACTAGTGGTAGAAATCCTCCTCCAGGCCACACTCCGGCCATCTCCTCCTCCGCTTCCTCTCCTCCTGGGTACAACGTGCCTACTTACCTTCTCATGGCTCCTACAACATGACTATTGGTCTCCATGATCCATCACTGACCATACTGGTGGCTGATCTTCAGGTTCTCCGTCACTTGGAAGGTCTGGAGGCCGTTCTCCAGGACCCTGGACTCTTCCTATCACTTCCTATGATGGATTCTCCTTCCCGATGTCTGACTTGTTACAGATTACAATAAAGAGGAGAGAAATCTAGAAAAGTTTACCTCTCCGCTCAGCAGGGAGATGATCTCCAAGGTGAAGTCTAATATTCTTCTGCTGATCTCCTTCCTGTCCATCCTTGGTCCAGCACCGGGGATAAAGGGGGATTCTGGAGAAATGGCTGATACCAGAGAGAAGAAGAGGCTCCAGACACCACAGCAGTGACTACCGACCAGGACCTGCTCTGTATGTATCTGCTGTTATCAGTGCAGGGGGCGGAGCTCAGCAGTAGAGAGAAGTGGTAGAGAAGGACCTGTGATGATGTCACTGTCATGTGATCAGCAGGGGGCGGAGCATAGCCGTGGAGAGAAGTGGTAGAGAAGGACCTGTGATGATGTCACTGTCATGTGATCAGGAGGGGGCGGAGCACAGCAGTGGAGAGAAGTGGTAGAGAAGGACCTGTGATGATGTCATCGTCATGTGATCAGTGCAGGGGGGCGGAGCTCAGTAGCTGAGAATAGAGGTTGTCAAGGACCTGTGATGATGTCATGCACATGTGACCAGTGAGGGAGGGGGCGGTGTTCTATGCTAAAATAAAGAAAATGTAGGAGTGATGAATTCAGTGTGAGAGCCAGGAAAATGCTGGGAGTTGTAGTCCTCTCCTACCTCCTCCTGTAATGTCCTCTGATATCACATAATAACAGGCTGGACATGCTGGGAGTTGTAGTCCTCTCCTACCTCCTCCTGTAATGTCCTCTGATATCACATAATAACTGCCTGGACATGCTGGGAGTTGTAGTCCTCTCCTACCTCCTGTAATGTCCTCTGATATCACATAATAACAGGCTGGACATGCTGGGAGTTGTAGTCCTCTCCTACCTCCTGTAATGTCCTCTGATATCACATAATAACAGGCTGGACATGCTGGGAGTTGTAGTCCTCTCCTACCTCCTCCTGTAATGTCCTCTGATATCACATAATAACAGGCTGGACATGCTGGGAGTTGTAGTCCTCTCCTCCCTCCTCCTGTAATCTCCTCTGATATCACATAATAACAGGCTGGACATGCTGGGAGTTGTAGTCCTCTCCTTCCTCCTCCTGTAATGTCCTCTGATATCACATAATAACAGGCTGGACATGCTGGGAGTTGTAGTCCTCTCCTACCTCCTCCTGTAATGTCCTCTGATATCACATAATAACAGGCTGGACATGCTGGGAGTTGTAGTCCTCTCCTACCTCCTCCTGTAATGTCCTCTGATATCACATAATAACAGGCTGGACATGCTGGGAGTTGTAGTCCTCTCCTCCCTCCTCCTGTAATGTCCTCTGATATCACATAATAACAGGCTGGACATGCTGGGAGTTGTAGTCCTCTCCTCCCTCCTCCTGTAATGTCCTCTGGTATCACATAATTACAGGCTGGACATGCTGGGAGTTGTAGTCCTCTCCTACCTCCTCCTGTAATGTCCTCTGATATCACATAATAACAGGCTGGACATGCTGGGAGTTGTAGTCCTCTCCTACCTCCTCCTGTAATGTCCTCTGATATCACATAATAACAGGCTGGACATGCTGGGAGTTGTAGTCCTCTCCTACCTCCTCCTGTAATGTCCTCTGATATCACATAATAACAGGCTGGACATGCTGGGAGTTGTAGTCCTCTCTTATACCTCCTCCTATAATGTCTTCTGATAACACATAATGGCCTGGACATGCTGGGAGTTGTAGTTCTATCCTCTTATATTTCCTCCCTTGACATATGGACTAATGCAATGTATCTGGGACTCGGCTTATGCGGAGGTTCTTTGAGATGCAGATTTTTAGCAGAGAACCTTTCAGACCAGTAAAGAAAGGCAGGAGTCTGGGATGAGCTAAAGCTTCGGACACGGCTTCAGCCTAAGGTCTTATGCACACCACTGTATTCTGTATCTGAGTCAGGAAAAAAAAAAAAAAGCACATGGACGTCATCTGTATGTTGTCCACATCTCTGTGTCCGTTCTCCAAATTGTAGAAAATGTTGTATTCTCGTCTGTGTTTCAGGCAAGAATAGTCATTTCCAGTAATGGCCAAATCAGCAGATAAGGAATGAATCCAGAGACAAGCCAAAGTCAGGTCACCAAGAGTTCTAAGCAGGGGATGACAGGAGCCGGGACACGAATCACAGGTAAAGTATGTCTGACTGAGGGCTGCAGCTATCCATTGTTTTAGTAATAAAGTAATCCAACGATTAATCGAGTACTCTAATAAGAAAAAACTAATAAAAAATAAGATTTTCCTTTATAAAATTTCATCAGACCCCGTGCCATCAGTACTCTGTGCCATCAGCTCCCCCCAGTGCCATCAGCTCCCCCCATGCAATCAGCTCAACAACCCCCCCCCCCCCCCCCCGGGTTGCCATCAGCTCCACTGTGCCATCAGCTCCCCCCCAGTGCTATCAGCTCCCATCAGGCCATCAGCCCCCCCTCAGTGCCATCAATCCTCTGTGCCATCCGCTCCCCCCATGCCATCAGTCCTCTGTGCCGTCAGTCCCCCAGTGCTATCAGCTCCCTTATGCTATCAGCTCCCACAGTGCCTTCACCCCCCCAGTGCCATCAGCTCCCCCCATGCCATCAGTCCTCTGTTCCATCAGTCCCCCAGTGCCATCAGCTCCCCCAATGCCATCAATCCTTTGTGCCTTTTGTCCGCATCCGATCCATCAGATATGGACCCATTCACTTCAGGGCGTGCACACTAGAGCTGCAGCAAATGATTATTTTAGTAATTGAGTATTCTACCGATTATTTTTACGATTAATCGAGTACTCGTTGCAGCCCTGGTGCACTCCATATCCATATGTCCATTCCACGGCCCCGCAACAAAAAATAGAACTTGTCCTGTTCTTCTTTATTCTCTTTTATTCTCTTGTTCAGTCCGATTATAGCAATACCGAGTATGTCGAGTCCACGGTGGCTTCCTCTGTAGATCGGTTTCCTCCGATAGGGAATCTAGATTATGAGCCCCATTGGGAACAGCAAGTGGAATATGTCAGCGCTATAGAAGTGATTAAAATGTACAGTATAGACCAAAAGTTTGGACACACCTTCTCATTCAAAGAGTTTTCTTTATTTTCATGACTATGAAGGCATCAAAACTATGAATTAACACATGTGGAATTATATACATAACAAACAAGTGTGAAACAACTGAAAATATGTCATATTCTAGGTTCTTCAAAGTAGCCCCCTTTTGCTTTGATTACTGCTTTGCACACTCTTGGCATTCTCTTGATGAGCTTCAAGAGGTAGTCCCCGAAATGGTTTTCACTTCACAGGTGTGCCCTGTCAGGTTTAATAAGGGGGATTTCTTGCCTTATAAATGGGGTTGGGACCATCAGTGGCGTTGAGGAGAAGTCAGGTGGATACACAGCTGATAGTCCTACTGAATAGACTGTTAGAATTTGTATTATGGCAAGAAAAAAGCAGCTAAGTAAAGAAAAACGAGTGGCCATCATTACTTTAAGAAATGAAGGTCAGTCAGTCAGCCGAAAAATTGGGAAAACTTTGAAAGTAAGGGCTATTTGACCATGAAGGAGAGTGATGGGGTGCTGCGCCAGATGACCTGGCCTCCACAGTCACCGGACCTGAACCCAATCGAGATGGTTTGGGGTGAGCTGGACCGCAGAGTGAAGGCAAAAGGGCCAACAAGTGCTAAGCATCTCTGGGAACTCCTTCAAGACTGTTGGAAGACCATTTCAGGGGACTACCTCTTGAAGCTCATCAAGAGAATGCCAAGAGTGTGCAAAGCAGTAATCAAAGCAAAAGGTGGCTACTTTGAAGAACCTAGAATATGACATATTTTCAGTTGTTTCACACTTGTTTGTTATGTATATAATTCCACATGTGTTAATTCATAGTTTTGATGCCTTCATAGTCATGAAAATAAAGAAAACTCTTTGAATGAGAAGGTGTGTCCAAACTTTTGGTCTGTACTGTATATACATATACTCACTGCTCAAAAAAAAATAAAGGGAACACTTAAACAACGCAATGTAACTCCAAATCAATCACACTTCTGTGAAATCAACCTGTCCAGTTATGGAGCAACACTGATTGTGAATCCATTTCTCCTGCTGTTGTCCAAATTGAACAGACAACAGGTAGAAATGATGGGCAATTAGCAAGACAACCCCTATAAAGGAGCGATTCTGCAGGTGGTGACCACAGACTATTTCTCTGTTCTCATCTTTTTTGTCTGTTTGCATTTTGTCATTGCTCTCACCTCTAGAGGTAGCACGAGGCGGTGTCTACAACCCACAGAAGTTGCTCAGGTAGTGTAGTTGTGTATCCTGGATGGCGCATCAATGCGAGCTGTGGCAAGAAGGTTAGCTGTGTCTGTCAGCACAGTGTCCAGAAGACGTGGAGGGGGCCATAGGAGGGCAACAACCCAGCAGCAGGACCACTACCTCCTCCTTTGTGCAAGGAGGAACAGTGCCAGAGCCCTGCAAAATGACAACTAATATCCACGTGTCTGCTCAAAGTGTCAGAAACAGACTCCATGAGGGTGGTATGAGGGCCTGACATCCACAAGTCACACCGTGCAGAACAATTGGCATTTGCCAGAGGACACTAAGATTGGCACATTCGACATTGGCGCCTGTGCTCTTCATGGATGAGAGCAGATTCGCACTGAGCACATGTGACATAGTCTGGAGACGCCGTGGAGAACGTTCTGCTGCCTGCAACATCCTCCAGCATGACTGGTCTGACAGTGGGTCAGTAATGGTGTGGGGAGGCATTTCTTTGGAGGGCCGCACAGGCCTCTATGTACTAGCCAGAGGTACCCTGACTGCCGTTAGGTACCGGGATGAGATCCTCAGAACCATATGCAAGTACAGTGGGCCCTAGGTTCCTTCTGATGTATGACAATGATGGGCCTCATGTGGCTGAAGTGTGTCAGCAGTTCCTGCATCATAAAGGCATTGATGCTATGGACTGGCCTGCCCGTTCCCTAGACCTGAATCAAATCGAGCACATCCGGGACATCGTGTCTCGTTCCATCCACCAACGCCATGTTGCACCACAGACTGTCCAGGAGTTGACTGATGCTTTAATCCAGGTCCGGGAGGAGATCCCTCAGGAGACCGTCCGCCACCTCATCAGGAACATGCCCAGACGTTGTAGGGAGGTCATACAGTATGTGGAGGCCACACACACTACTGAGCCTCATTTCCTTGAGGCATTTCTACTGAAGTTGGATCAGCCTGAAATTTGATTTTCACTTTGATTTTGAGTATCATTCCAAATCCAGATCTCCATGGGTTAGTAATTTTGATTTACATTTTTATGTCTCAACGCATTCCACTATGTAATGAATAAAGATGTTCAACTGGAATATTTCATTCATTGATATCTAGGATGTAGTATTTTAGTGTTCCCTTTATTTTTTTAAGCAGTGGGTATATACCAGTGCCTTGCAAAAGTATTCAACCCCCCCCCCCCCCCCTTGACTTTTTTTGTGTTTTGGTGCCTCACCACCTGGAATTACCATGGATTGTTTGAGCATTTGCATCAAGTAATTTACCGAACATGCCCACAACGTTGAAAATTTTTATTTTATTTTTTATTGTGAAGCAAAAGACAAAAATGACAAAATAACAGAAAAAGTCAATCTGCATAACTATTCACCCCCCTAAAGTCAATACTTTGTAGAGCCGCCTTTTGCGGCAATCACAGCTCCAAGTCTCTTTGGATAAGTCTCTATGAGCAGTTGCCACATCTGACCGCTGGGATTTGTGCCCATTCCTCCTTGCAGAACGGCTCCAGCTCCTTCAGGTCGGATGTTCGCGCTTGTGAACAGCAATCTTTACGTCTGACCACAGATTTTCTATTGGATTGAGATCTGGGCTGTGACTCGGCCATTCCAACACATTTACATGTCAAGTGTTGCTTTAGCCGTGTGTTTGGGGTCATTGTCCTGCTGGAAGGTGAGCCTCCGTCCTGGCCTCAGATCACGCAGAGTGGGACAGGTTCTGCTCAAGAATATCTCTGTATTTAGCACCATCAATCTTTCCCTCCACTCTGACCAGTTTCCCAGTCCCATCCCCCAGTATGATGCTGCCACCACCATGTCTCACTGTGGGGATGGTGTTCTTTGGGTGATGTGACATGTTCCGTTTGCGCCAGACATAGCGTTTTCTTTGATGGCCGAAAAGTTCCATTTTAGTCTCCTCAGATTAGAGCCCCTTCTTCCATACATTTTGGGAGTCTCCCACAGGCCTCTTCGCAAACTCACAACGCGCCTTTTTGTTTTTTGCTGAATATCATGGCTTTCTTCTGGCCACTCTGCCATTAAGCCCAACTCTATGAAGCGTACGGCTTATTGTCATCCTAAGTACAGATACTCCAGTCTCTGCTGTGGAACTCTGCAGCTCCTCCAGGGTTACCTTAGGTCTCTGTGCTGCCTCTCTGATTAATGCCCTCCGTGCCCGGTCCGTGAGTTTTGGTGGACGGCCGTCTCTTGGCAGGTTTGATGTTGTGCCATGTTCTTTCCATTTGGTTATGATAGATTTGATGGTGCTCCTGGGGATCATCAAAGATTTGGATGTTTTTTTTATAACCTAACCCTGACTTGTACTTCTCAACAACATTGTCCCTTACTTGTTTGGAGAGTTCCTTGGTCTTCATGGCAGTGTTTGGTTAGTGATGCCTCCTGCTTAGGTGTTGCAGCCTCTGGGGCCTTTCAAAAAAGGTGTGTATATGTAATGACAGATCATGTGACACTTAGATTGCACACAGGTGACATCATTTCACTAATTATGTGACTTCTGAAGGTAATTGGTTGCACCAGAGCTTTTTATGGGCTTCCTAACAAAGGGGGTGAATACATACGCACAGGCCAATTTTTAGTCTTTTATTTCTAAACAATGGTTTTATTTATATATTTTTCTCATTTCACTTCACCAAGTTAGACTATTGTGTTCTGATCCATCACATAAGATTCAGATTAACAAAACATTGAACTTAAAGCTGTAATGTAACAAAACATGGAAAAAGTCAAGGGGGGTTGAATACTTTTGGAAGGCACTGTTGTAAGGTAATAATAATATATATATGTTTAATTACTCTTGCACAATAAAAACTCCTTTTAGTAAAAAAAAGTTTTTGCATCGACACATCCCAAGACCCAGAACTGTGTGATTTTTGTGGGATGACCTGTAGTTATTATTCGTACCATTTTGGGGCAGATCAAGACTTTTTGATCACATTTTAACATGTTCTTTGTATGTTGTGTAGGCAAGAAACACCAATTCTTTCTTTAGCTTTTTTTGTAGTTTGCAGCGTTCACCGTGCGGGCTAAATTACCTGATCTTTGTATAGTTCAGGTCGTTACAGATGCAGCGATACCAAAGATGAGGAGGGAATTTTTTTATTTTTTTCACATAGTAACATAGTACATAAGGCCGAAAAAAGACATTTGTCCATCCAGTTTGGCCTGTTATCCTGCAAGTTGATCCAGAGGAAGGCAAAAAACCCTGTGAGGTAGAAGCCAATTTTCTCCACTTTAGGGGAATAAAAAATTCCTTCCCGACTCCAATCAGAATAACTCCCTGGATCAACGACCCCTCTCTAGTAGCTATAGCCTGTAATATTATTACGCTCCAGAAACACATCCAGGCCCCTCTTGAATTCCTTTATTGTACTCACCATCACCACCTCCTCAGGCAGAGAGTTCCATAGTCTCACTGCTCTTACCGTAAAGAATCCTCTTCTATGTTTGTGTACAAACCTTCTTTCCTCCAGACGCAGAGGATGTCCCCTCGTCACAGTCACAGTCCTGGGGATAAATAGATGATGGGATAGATCTCTGTACTGACCCCTGATATATTTATACATAGTAATTAGATCTCCCCTCAGTCGTCTTTTTTCTAAAGTGAATAACCCTAATTTTGATAATCTTTCAGGGTACTGTAGTTGCCCCATTCCAGTTATTACTTTAGTTGCCCTCCTCTGGACCCTCTCCAGCTCTGCTATGTCTGCCTTGTTTACAGGAGCCCAGAACTGTACACAGTCCTCCATGTGTGGTCTGACTAGCGATTTGTAAAGTGATAGGACTATGTTCATATCACGGGAATCTATGCCCCTTTTGATGCAACCCATTATCTTGTTGGCCTTGGCAGCAGCTGCCTGACACTGGTTTTTGCTGTTTAGTTTGCTGTTTATTAAAATTCCTAGATCCTTTTCCATGTCAGTGTTACCGAGTGTTTTACCATTTAGTATGTACGGGTGACTTGCATTATTCCTTCCCATGTGCATAACTTTACATTTATCAGTGTTAAACCTCATCTGCCACTTATCTGCCCAAGCCTCCAATCTATCCAGATCCCTCTGTAGTAGTATACTGTCCTCTGTAGTATATATATAGTATACTGTCCTCTGTAGTATATATATATACAGTATACTGTCCTCTGTAGTGTATATACAGTATACTGTCCTCTGTAGTATATATACAGTATACTGTCCTCTGTAGTATATATACAGTATACTGTCCTCTGTAGTATATATATATACAGTATACTGTCCTCTGTAGTATATATACAGTATACTGTCCTCTGTAGTATATATACAGTATACTGTCCTCTGTAGTATATATATAGTATACTGTCCTCTGTAGTATATATATATACAGTATACTGTCCTCTGTAGTGTATATACAGTATACTGTCCTCTGTAGTATATATACAGTACACTGTCCTCTGTAGTATATATACAGTATACTGTCCTCTGTAGTATATATATATATACAGTATACTGTCCTCTTCAGTGTAAATTACTTTACACAGTTTAGTGTCATCTGCGAAAATTGATACTTTACTATGCAAGCCTTCTACAAGATCATTAATAAATATATTGAAGAGAATAGGGCCCAATACTGACCCCTGAGGTAACCCACTAGTGACAGTGACCCAATCTGAGTATGTACCATTAATAACCACCCTCTGTTTTCTATCCCTCAGCCAGTTACTTACCCACATACAGACGTTTTCTCCCAGTCCGAGCATTCTCATTTTATATACTAACCTTCTATGTGGTACAGTGTCAAATGCTTTGGAGAAGTCCAGATATACGACATCCATTGATTCGCCGCTGTCAAGTCTAGAACTTACCTCCTCATAGAAACTGATTAAATTAGTCTGACATGACCGATCCCTCACGAAGCCATGCTGATATGGCGTTATTTGCTTATTTCCGTTAAGATGCTCTAACATAGCATCTCTCAGAAAACCTTCAAACAGTTTACCCACAACAGATGTTAAACTTACCGGCCTATAGTTTCCAGGCTCTGTTTTTGGCCCCTTTTTGAATATTGGCACCACATATGCCACGCACCAATCCTGTGGGACATTCCCTGTCAGTATAGAGTCTGCAAATATCAGAAATAAGGGTCTGGCTATGACATTACTTAATTCCCTTAGGATACGGAGGTGTATGCCATCCGGTCCTGGCGATTTGTCTATTTTAATCTTTTTAAGCCGCCGCTGTACTTCTTCCTGGGTCAGACAGGACACTTTTAATGGGGAATTTATTTCTGCATTCTGCATTTCATCTGACAGTTTATTTTCCTCAGTGAATACATTGGAGAAAAAAATATTTAACAGCTTTGCTTTCTCCTCGTCGCTCTCTGCGACTCCCCCCTCATTACTCTTTAAAGGGCCAACACCTTCAGCTTTATACTTTTTAACATTTATATAATTGAAGAACATTTTAGGGTTGGTTTTACTCTCTTTGGCAATTAATCTCTCGGTCTCTAGTTTGGCCGCTTTTATTTGTTTTTTACATGTTCTATTTTTTTCCTTATAGTTTTTCAGTGCTTCCGTGCAACCCTCCTGTTTTAGTGTTTTATATGCTTTCTTTTTGTCATTTATTGCTTTCTTTACAGTTCTATTTATCCACATTGGTTTCTTTTTGTTCCTTAACCTTTTATTACCATACGGTATGTACCTCTGACAATGAGTTTTTAGGATGTTTTTAAAGATATCCCATTTTGTGTCTGTATTTGTGAGGACTTTGTCCCAGTTAGTTTGGCCTATGGCCTCTCTTAGTTGGCTAAATTTAGCTTTTTTGAAGTTTGGTATTTTTGTTCCTCCCTGTAGAAACGCTCTTTTGAATGATAATTGGAAGGTTATTACTTTATGGTCACTATTTCCCAGGTGTCCCCCGACCTGCACGTCTGTTGTTCTGTCAGGTCTATTGGTTAATACTAAGTCCAGTATGGCCGTCCCTCTAGTCGGGTCCTGAACCAGTTGGGAGAGGTAATTGTCTTTGGTTATAGCCACAAACCTGTTTCCCTTATGAGATATACAAGTTTCAGTTTCCCAGTCTATATCTGGGTAGTTGAAGTCCCCCATAATAACCACCTCATTATGATTTGCCGCCTCGTCTATCTCGTTTAGTAGTAGATTTTCTGTGGACTCTGGTATATTAGGCGGTTTATAGTAAACTCCTATTAGTAATTTATTGTTGTTTTTAGCTCCATGTATCTCTACCCATAGTGACTCCCCATGTTTATGTCCCTCACTTATATCTTCTCGGACTGTTGGCTTTAGACAGGACTTTATATAAAGGCAGACCCCTCCCCCTCTCCGGTTTTGACGATCCTTTCTAAACAGACTGTAACCTTGTACATTAACTGCCCAGTCAGAGCTATCATCCAGCCATGTCTCAGTTATTCCCACTGTCATAGCTATCATCCAGCCATGTCTCAGTTATTCCCACTATGTCATAGTCCTCCTCACACATCACTAATTCCAGTTCACCAGTTTTATTAGTCAGGCTTCTGGCATTAGTATACATACATTTGAGAGGTTTATGTATATTTTTTACCCTACACCTTTCCTTCTGAATTGTTCTAGTCCCTCCTTCCATTCCTCCCCCATTCTTATTACCTTGCCCCCGGTCTCTATCTGCACTATCTTCCCCTCCTATAACGTAATTACCCTCCCCCCCAGTCCCTAGTTTAAACACTCCTCTAACCTTCTAGCCATCTTTCTCCCCAGCACAGCTGCCCCTTCCCCATTGAGGTGCAGCCCGTCCCTACGATAGAGCCTGTTGCCGATAGAAAAATCGGCCCAGTTCTCCAGGAACCCAAACCCCTCCATCCTACACCAGTTCTTGAGCCACTTGTTAATCTCCCTAATCTCCCATTGCCTTTCTTGTGTGGCTCGTGGTACAGGCAGTATTTCGGAAAATACTACCTTAGAGGTCCTTGCCCTCAGCTTTTGACCTAAATCCCTGAAATCATTTTTAAGGACTCTCCACCTACCTCTAACTTTGTCATTGGTTCCGATATGGACCATGACCGCTGGATCGTCTCCAGCCCCTCCCAGTAATCTGTCAACCCGATCCGCGATGTGTCGAACTCTAGCGCCAGGAAGACAGCACACTGTTCGGCGATCACGGTCTTTGTGACAGATTTCCCTATCTGTTCCCCTAATAATGGAGTCTCCCACTACCAGCACCTGTCTGGCCTGCCCTGCTCTCCTGGTTCCCTGCTTACTGGAGCTGACATTCCCCTGACTGGCAGAGGAAGTGTCTGGCTGCAGCAGTGCCGTCCCCGGACTGACATCCCCCTCATCTGCCAAACGTGCAAACTTGTTGGGGTGTGTCAGATCAGGGCTAGCCTCCCTGGCACTCTTCCCTCTACCCCGCTTTCTAACTTTTACCCAGCTAGCTACCTCACTTTCCTCAGCCTCCTCTCTGTCACCCTCCCCCTCATCTACCCCAAAGAGTGCTTGCTCGGTGAGAAGCAAACTCTTTTGCAAATTATCAATGCCTCTCAGTGTTGCAACTTGCCCATTTAGAGACTCGATCTGCGATTCCAAACGGGTAATTTGCTGAAACTTTTTCAGAATTTTTCTTTTTACTTATTTAAAAAAAACTTTAATTTTGATAGGACAGATGGAACTTTTAAATGACTGAACAAAGAAGTTCCAGATGCATTCCTGGAAGTGACCCGTCTGAGGTCCTATTAATACTGAAAGTTTCAGTTGCTGGACATTGAGAGTCTACTGAAACTTGTTTGTGAAATCTGGTCCGAAGACCAGGAGACCACCTGGGGGGGATGGATGAAACTGTATATCTAGAGGCCCAAAGGTTTTTTAAATGTATGTCTCCCTCTCAGCTCTGTTGTCCCTGGATTATAAGGCACCTCATAAAGTTTCAGCAGATATTCCCTCTTTGGCATGTTGCCCCAAAATGGATGTGGCTATCATTAAACTTTCCAGGAGGTCCCTAATGCCTTCAGATGATGGTTCAAAGTTAAAAGAACCAATGGATAGGAGAGTCTAGTGAGCCTTGAAAAAGAGTTACCAGGCTTCTTCTGCCCTAGCATGAATCAGCATTGCCCAATATAACACTGTCAGTGCCCTGCATGAGGGACAAGAGGTCCTTCGGAGAAACAGAGAGACCACATACTCAGAGGGGAACCATGCGACCTGTGGACAGTAGCTTTATTTCTTATGCCAGGATCGTACTAGTTGGAGGCCACCTCCTCTGTTTTTCTTCTCAACTGGGAGGACAATGTTCCAGATGTTGTAATCAATTTCCACCTCCAGAACAACAGAGTACTACCACAGCTGATTAATATGCAAGTACATTCCACTGCTAACAAGGATTGTCAACCTCCGTTAATGTTCTGTACTCCAGAGACATCATAGAAAAACTGTTCGGAGGAAGAGGATGGTCAAACGCTTCGGTGCCCCTTTTGTGTGGCCAAGTGCCTTCAAAGTCTATGATGCTCTCTTATTGCTAAAATGGGGATGACTGACTCTGCTGGCGGACAGTTTAAGCAGAGGCTGTACAGTGTCAGAGTGGTCTTTGAACCTAGTTGTGTTCCTTCAGATCACTCGTAAGTGAGGAGTTCCAGTGGTGGCTCTTATGGTGACTTGCAACAATCCAAGCTTTACGTTTTATGTTTCCTGTACAGTGAAGACAATCCACTCGCTCTGGACACAATTATGATTCCATGGAATTTTCCACTGGCATACATATTTCTGCTATCAGTGATGATTTAGAGAGTGATACATCCACAGGATGAGCTGCTACATCAGTAATTTCTGTCCTGGAGTTTCTTGCACCAAGGGTTTGACAAGGTATCAGCCATCTACCTTGAAGGTCCAGATTGCTGTTCTATGTGCCTCTTTTGGCATAAGATATGCTCATGATCATCTGGTTAAGACATTTTATAAGGCAATCTCTAGACTCAGGCCCACCTATCTCCTCTTAGGATCTTTAGTTAATCTTAAAATGGTTGTGTGAGTCTCTTCAGAAATCCACTCTCTCACTTCTCTCTTGGAAGGTCTTCTTTCTGTTGGCAATTAGTTCTGTCAAAACAGTGAACTTCTATTCTATTCTTCTATTGTTGTCACGCTGGGTAGGATACAAGATACAATAAACACACAGAAAACCTCAAAACAATCGTCTAGGCCAGGAGCTGGGGATAAAGATCACCTCCTGACAATTCCCTACTAGCTCTCCCTGGACTTATGTGCCCACGTTCAGACCCTAAAGGTGGGAATCAACGTGCCCCTGTGCCTAAGGCTGAAGATACCCTAAAGTCCCTTGGATGGTGGGAAGGGGAAGGAGGCAGCCTGCTTCCTCAGGACCTGGATGAGGCAGGTGTCTCTCTAACAGCCTAGACAGAACACAAAAAGGAAACCAAAACCAACTTCTCTTGTAGCAGAGCAAAAACAGCAAATCCACCTTTCCTCAGAGCAAGATAGAAGCTATAACCCGCACAGGACACTGGGAAGGGGCGTAATTTAAACTCACACAAATGACTCCACCCAGTGCACCTGAAGGGAGGCGGATACAGCTCAACTCCATACCCAAAACAAACAGAAAACTACACATGTGCTGCTAACCTGGCAGACCTCTGCACATAACCTGAGCAGGGCATGACAGTACCCCCCCTTCTACGGGTGACCTCCGGACACCCAGGCCCAACTTTATCTGGGTGGGCCCTGTGAAAGGCCCTCACCAGTCGGCTGGCACTAACATCCACAGCCGGAACCCACATCCTCTCCTCAGGGCTGTATCCCCTCCAGTGTACCAGGTACTGAAGGGAACCCCGAAGAACATGTGAGTCGAGAACCCTAGAGATCTCGAACTCTAAATTGCCATCAACCAGAACAGGGGGAGGAGGCAATGGCGATGGTTCCACCGGTTTCACATATTTCTTCAGTAAAGACCTGTGGAACACATCATGGATCCTCCAGATCTGCGGAAAATCCAGACGAAACGCCACTGGATTGACAACCGCAGATATTTTGTAAGGTCCAATAAATCTTGGACCCAGTTTCCAAGATGGTACTCTCAGTTTAATATTTTTAGTAGATAACCACACCAGATCACCCACACACAGGTCCGGACCAGTCATACGTCTCTTGTCAGCCATTCGCTTATACCCCTCACCCATCTTCTCCAAATTCACTTGGATCCTCCGCCAGATAGAAGACAAGGCAGAAGAAAATCTCTCCTCCTCCTCTGGCATCCCAGAGGAACCAGTCCAAGAAAAGGTACCAAACTGAGGATGAAAACCGTATGTGCCAAAAAATGGCGACTTACCCGTGGACTCCTGCCTACGGTTATTCAAAGCAAACTCTGCTAGGGATAAGAATGAGGACTAGTCCTCCTGGTTCTCAGCCACAAAACACCTCAAGTAGGTCTCCAGGTTTTGGTTAGTACGCTCTGTCTGCCCATTCGACTGTGGATGAAAAGCCGAAGAGAACGAAAGTTGAATACCAAGATGAGAGCAGAACGCCCTCCAAAACCTGGAAACAAACTGCGTGCCCCTATCAGAAACCACATCCGAGGGAATGCCATGTAATTTCAAGATGTTATCAACAAAAACCTGAGCAAAACGGTCCACAACCACCAAAATCACTGTTTTCCCGGAGGAACTCAGCAGATCAGTAATAAAGTCCATAGACAAGTGCGTCCAAGGACGAGATGAAATAGACAAAGGAAGAAGTGAACCAGAAGGTCGAGTGTGATCAACCTTTGACCGTGCACAGGTCTCACAAGCTGCTACGTAATCCTAACACTCTTACGTAACCCGGGCCACCAGAACCTCTGGGAAATAAGATCAGAGGTGGACTTGCCACCAGGATGTCCAGCAAGGACAGTATCGTGATGTTCCTTGAATACCTTGTATCGCAGTCCAGCAGGAACAAACAACCTCCCTGGGGGACAAGAATCAGGAGCCCCCTCCTGGGCTTCCAACACCTCCATCTCCAACTCGGGGTACAGAGCGGAGACCCCATCAGCCAAAATCGGAGCAGGATCCTCTGAATCACTTTCCCCAGGAAAACTACGAGACAATGCATCTGCCTTGACGTTTTTAACCCCCGGGAGAAAAGTAACCACAAAATTGAACCCAGTAAAGAACAGTGACCATCTAGCCTGTCTAGGATTCAGACGCTTGGCAGATTGCAGGTAAGCCAAATTCTTATTAACAGTATTTACAGTAACGGGATGAGATGCCCCCTCCAACCAGTGATGCCATTCCTCAAAGGCCAATTTGATGGCCAGCAATTCCCTATCTCCTACATCATAATTCCTCTCGGCGACCGAGAACTTCTTGGAAAAAAAAAAGCACACCATCGCCATTTGCCAGGAGATGAACCCTGCGACAACACTGCTCCAACCCCCACCTCTGATGCATCCACCTCCACCATGAATGGCTGAGACACATCGGGCTGAATCAGAATGGGAGCAGACGCAAAACATTCCTTAATAGCCGAAAAGGCCTGCAATGCCTCATCCGACCAGACAGAGAAGTCGACGCCTTTCTTAGTCATATCGGTCAGAGGTTTTACAATGGTAGAGTAGTTCAAGATAAATTTTCTATAATAATTGGTAAACCCCAAAAACCACATCAAAGCTTTCTGATTCTCCGGTCGGTCCTATTCCAGAACCGCCTGGACCTTTTCGGGGTCCATATGAAAACCCGAGTCAGAAAGCAGATATCCCGAAAACGGAAGATCCTGAACAGAAAACACACATTTATCCAATTTAGCATATAATTTATTCTCCCCGAAGGATCGACAAAACCTGTCTCACATGATCCTGATGGGTCTTTAGATCAGGAGAGTAAATTAGTATGTCATCCAAGTAAATTACAATAAACCTTCCCACAAAATGATGGAAAATGTCATTGATAAATCGCTGAAACACCGCTGGCGCGTTAGTTAACCCAAAAGGCATAACCAGATTCTCGAAATGACCCTCGTGCGTCTTGAAGGCCGTTATCCACTCATCCCCCTCCTTGATTCTGATCAGATTGTAGGCCCCTCTTAAATCTAGTTCCACCTGTACAGGGAAAAAAGAGGATTCCACCTTAAGAAAAATTGCTCCAATAGCTATATAGTCCGCAATGCAGCTGCAAGGGTAAAAAATATAACAACTGATTCATCCACTTTAGGAAGATCGTGTTGCCTGTTGTGACAGATGCATATATGTTTCCAATTGTTTGCCACTATATCATTTCAGTATTAAAAGTGAGGTAACATACAGTTGCAAGAAAAAGTATGTGAACCCTTTGGAATAATATGGATTTCTGCACAAATTGGTCATAAAATGTGATCTGATCTACATCTAAGTCACATCAATAGACAATCACAGTCTGCTTAAACTAATAACACACAAAGAGTTATATGTTACCATGTTTTTATTGAACACACCATGTAAACATTCACAGTGCAGGTGGAAAAAGTATGTGAACCCCTAGACTAATGACATCTCCAAGAGCTAATTGGAGTGAGGTCTCAGCCAACTGGAGTCCAATCAATGAGATGAATGTGGAGGTGTTGGTTACAGCTGCCCTGCCCTATAAAAAACACACACCAGTTCTGGGTTTGCTTTTCACAAGAAGCATTGCCTTATGTGAATGATGCCTCGCACAAAAGAGTTCTCAGAAGACCTACGAGGCTACGATTAAGAATTGTTGACGTGCATAAAGCTGGAAAGGGTTATAAAAGTATATCCAAAAGCCTTGCTGTTCATCAGTCCACGGTAAGCCAAATTGTCTATAAATGGAGAAAGTTCAGCACTGCTGCTACTCTCCCTAGAAGTGGCCGTCCTGTAAAGATGACTGCAAGAGCACAGCACAGACTGCTCAATGAGGTGAAGAAGAATCCTAGAGTCTCAGCTAAAGACTTACAAAAGTCTCTGGCATATGCTAGCATCCCTGTTAGCGAATCTACGATACATAAAACACTAAACAAGAATGGATTTCATGGGAGGATACCACAGAGGAAGCCACTGCTGTCCAAAAAAAACATTGCTGCACATTTACAGTTTGCACAAGAGCACCTGAATGTTCTACAGCAGTACTGGCAAAATATTCTGTGGACAGATAAAACCAAAGTTGAGGGAGAAACACACAACACTGTGTGTGGAGAAAAAGAGGCACAGCACACCAACATCAAAACCTCATCCCAACTGTGAAGTATGGTGGTGGGGGCATCATGGTTTGGGGCTGCTTTGCTGCGTCAGGGCCTGGACGGATTGCTATTATCAAAGGAAAAATGAATTCCAAAGTTTATCAAGAAATTTTGCAGAAGAACTTAAGGCCATCTGTCCACCAGCTGAAGCTCAACAGAAGATGGGTGTTGCAACAGGACAACGACCCAAAGCATAGAAGTAAATCAACAACAGAATGGCTTAAACAGAAGAAAATACGCCTTCTGGAGTGGCCCAGTCAGAATCCTGACCTCAACCCGATTGAGATGCTGCGGCATGACCTCAAGAAAGCGATTCACACCAGACATCCCAAGAATATTGCTGAACTGAAACAGTTCTGTAAAGAGGAATGGTCAAGAATTACTCCTGACCGTTGTGCACGTCTGATCTGCAACTACAGGAAACGTTTGGTTGAAGTTATTGCTGCCAAAGGAGGTTCAACCAGTTATTAAATCCAAGGGTTCACATACTTTTTCCACCTGCACTGTGAATGTTTACATGGTGTGTTCAATAAAAACATGGTAACATTTAATTCTTTGTGTGTTATTAGTTTAAGCAGACTGTGATTGTCTATTGTTGTGACTTAGATGAAGATCAGATCACATTTTATGACCAATTTGTGCAGAAATCCATATCATTCCAAAGGGTTCACATACTTTTTCTTGCAACTGTATACTGAAGATTCGTTACCAGCAGCTTTCAAAAGTTCCCGCAACAAGGTAAAATACCAAAAGGTATTAACGAAATCCCCTGCTCAAGATCTCACAGATATTGAATTTGATAAGGAATGGGATACATTCCTCAGAACCCAATCATTTGGCCTGATGGAATTGATTATTAAAAGGAGATCCAAAATCCTAGAAACATTGACAACACAAATTGAACAGATGAAAGAACAAGTAGATAAACTTCCCAAAAATGAGGAATATAATAAATGGCAGGAGAGACTATGTCAAAGTCTAGATAAGATTGAACAAGAAATCATCTTTAAAAAAAACTAAAAAAATGAACAACATATTAAAACAAAACCAAAATACAAATAAATAAAACTAGTATTACAGACCACGCAGTCAATAAAGAAAGACAAGAGCTTTTAGAACCCACTAATAGGAATAGAAATGGAGATTATGACTCACAGTCAACACGAGAAAAAAATCACTATACCCACTAATAATCGTTATGAAGCATTATCTGAGCACCATTTTTTAGATTACACTCCCCCCCACCAGAGGGCACGGACACGACAAATGTCGAGACAGTCACCGACATCACAAATACAGACACGAACACGACAAACACCACCAAGGCACAAGCCCCCATACAATTTAAGACAACGTCCTCACAATCAAGATTTAAATCACGACATGGAACAACAATTAAATACTCGGGGAACGAGAAATTCAAAGACACAGTGTCAACATTATCAGACACCAAGGAGAAATCACTCACCTCACCAATACAGAGAAAGAAGAAATTACGGAGAGGGAGACGACGGAAAATATCAAAAGAACCAGTACTGACAGATGGAACATCAAACTCCATCGTAAATTAGAGTTCAAAAATTTTGACCCCAGCAGAAACTAATTTTTGAAACAAAGGCTTAAAATTTGCGCCGACTAATAAACTGAATAAGTTTGAAGTATATATTAGTATTGAGAAATTTATAAGAAAATTGTGCATTAAAAAATACTATATGAAAAATCCAGTCACCATAGCAGACCCTCCACCTGTAGAAGATAACTTTAGACATACAGACCTTAAGAATAAAAAAAATACCCTAGACAAAAAATAAGCACAGAAATGTCAACTTTTTTCATCAATCTGTAGAGAATGACATAAAGTAAATTAAGGACAAACAACAATATTATAATTTATCAAAAAATGAGATAGCCGCTATAAAAAAACTACAAGGAGATAACAATATAGTCATAAGACCGGCTGACAAAGAGGGTGCGACAGTTATTTTGGAGTATGAGAGATATAACCAGGAATGTTTAAGACAGTTATCCGATATGGGACACGTATAGAAAGTTATCAATCGATCCCACCCAAGAATACTACAAAAAACTCATACAATTATGTGAAAAGGGTATACAACGAAACATCCTATCAGAACAGGAAGGCAAATATATTCAAGCCACACAACAACGCATTCCAGTTTTTTACTGTTTCCCTAAATTACATAAGGATGCCACTAACCCACCAGGATGGCCTATTGTCTCCGGAATAGGGTCCATTACAGCCAATTTATCTGAATACATTGATAAAATTCTTCAACGGACAGTTAAGAAAATTCCATCATATATTAAGGACACCACCCAAGTGATTCAGATCCTAGAAAACATCAGTTATAACCCCAATTGGATTATCGGAATGTTAGACGTACAGTCACTATATACTGCGATAGAACATCAATCCGGTATCCAATCTTTGGGAAAACAACTACAAAAGGAAGGTCATCTACCTATCCAACAAATTGACTATCTAATGGAGTGTGCATCCTTTATACTTAATAATAATAATTTTTATTATGAGTCAAATTTCTTTTTGCAAACACGCGGGACCGCCATGGGTACCAGGTTCGTCCCCAGTTATGCCAATTTATTAATGGCCCAGTGGGAGGATGAGATCATCGAACCAAGGCTGGGGATGGACCTGGTACTCTGGCGTAGATACATCGATGATGTGATTTTTATATGGAGAAATGATACAGATAGTTTGAATATATTCTTGAAAGAAATTAACAACAATTCATACAATCTACAATTTTCAGCGACCACCAGTCAAACATCAGTCACGTGTTTGAAAGAAGTTTCTAGAAACAATTACATACTTTTTGACAGCTGCCACTTACCACAATGGTTATTAAACATTCCACAGGGTCAATTTAGACGCATTAGAAGAAATTGTACACACATTGAGACCTTTGAATTAGAAGCACAAAAAATGAAAGAACAGTTCCAAATGAAAAAATACCCACCATCATTATTAGATAAATCAGTAGAAAGAGTTTGTCAGCTAGATCGCCAGACATTTTTCAAAGATAAAAACTATTAACCACAAACCAACACTGACGACAGTATTATTAGATTGATCTTACCCTTCAATCCTCAATACAAAAAGATAAAATCCATTATACAAAAACATTGGCACTATATTCAGGTCGATAAAGTGATAGGACCATTAATGCCCGGTATACCGAATATCACATTCACCAAAGCCCCTAATCTAAACCTATTGGTAGCCACAACAGTCAAAATGAAAAACAGCACAAATATAAGGACACCTACTCTAACTGGATGGATGGGCCTTTCAGGCTTTTTCCGATGTGGGAGATGTATGGGGTGCCGCCTGACCAAATTTCCAAAGACTACTTACTCTATTACATCCTCTACCAATAGTCATGTACACAAGATTAGGGATTTTATAACATGTGATACAAGTTGTGTGATATACATGTTTCAATGTCCATGCAAAATGCAGTATGTGGGAAGGACTAAAAGTCCCCTCAAGAAACGTATAGCGGAACACATTAATAACATAAAAAAGGGATACGATAACCACTCTTTATCTAAACATTATAAAATGGTTCACAATCAAGACCCTACGGGGTCAATATTCACCGAACTTGAAAAAGTCCCTACACATTGGAGAGGAGTAACCATATTCTAAGAATGTCCAGGTTGGAATCTAAAAGAATATACGAGTTGGGTACCCTCCTCCCCAATGGACTCAATGACCTTAAAATCTTCGTTTTCTATGAATAGATCAATGATGTGGTACGCTCTTTGTTAATGCGAGATAGCAGTCAGACTGTTATTACCAGCACTGCTATCTCTCCTCGACATCTAATGACCACATCCATATCCCCATCAAACATAGATTTTCCTACAGCGGACGTCAGGTTTATCAAGGAACTTTTTTATAAATTTTTTGTAAATTCTTTTATAAAGAATTTTTTGTAAATTTTTTATACATTTTTTATTAACTTCAATAATTTTTATTAACCTTATGGCACTCTAATAATTATTTATGAACATATATCATTCCTCTACACTTGTTCAATTTATGCTAATAAACCGCAATGAAAATGCAATGGTACTGGTCACACTGTTCATATAAAAAATGTTCGATTTGACAAAACTCCATTGGTAACTAATTTATCAAGAATACGATATGGACATATACAAACGGAAAATACAAATGTGATAGCACTCTGCATCCAGCATTCTGCTCTGCCTCCATGCTGGATGAGGCATTGGTGTACATTTTGGCCAAAGCGTAATAAGCCACTCACCACGTCAAGGTCGCCTCTATCGATATGGACATACCAATACATATATTCCCTACTTATTATTTTCTATATATTTATGGATATATATTTTTTTATATGTTTATATATATATATTTTAACTCATAAATGCTCAGATTGTTATGTATTGTTACTCATTATTTGAAAGGACGGTAAAGAGAAAAAAAAAACGCATGAAAAACGAAAGGGATTTTGCTATACCATGTCCACTACAAAGACAATTATACTAATTCCAATGGATGAGCAATGGAACATCGATTCCACGCCAGTTTTTCCATCTAATTGAAGATCTTTATCTGATAAGACTATAAAAGTTTTGCTACACTTGGGGGTCTCCTAGCCACTGAGGAAGGAGACTGAGATCTCTGAAACGCGTATGGTGAAGACCCCCAACCACACGCCATCTGAGGATTTGTTAAAGCGCTCTAACCCTTTTTTTATTTATGCGGGATTTGACACCAACCGCAAGTAGTTCCAATTAGACCAGCACTTGGACCCTGCAACTTCGCCATCCCTCCAGACCAGAAGGAGATGCCGAAAGACCACAGCACTGCTAGCGCTGTAGGCACGTGGGACGCCGCTGCCACAGGCATCAATATTAGCACATTGCTCCAAACACTGTGAATAATATCTGCGGCGGATAGCGGAACACATCACCTGATCCTCTGTTCACTACCGCCAGGCAGGGCCGGCGCTTCCATAGAGGCAAGGGGGGCAATTGCCCCCGGGCCCCCGACTCCTTAGGTGCCCCCAGCGCCGGCCCGCAACTACTATTCTATAATTCTTTTTTGTGTGGGACTGGGACGGACAGGACAGTGTGGCGGCACAGAGTAATGTAATTAAACTGTCTGGACTGGAGAGGCCCCCCCCCGCTCTACCTGCGCTGCGCTGCCTGTCTCTTTAAGAGATTCGAGACGACTGGAGTGGCATGCACAGCACAGGCAGGCACGTCTCGCGTCTGGCTGACGTTGCCACAGGCTCTGCCCCCCAGAGCAGAGAACTTGAAGAAGGAGCAAGCGCCATTGGCAGCCAGCCACAGCCCACAGTCTGACTCTGCCAGCGCCAGGGAAGTCCCGCTGCCCGATGCCCACAGAAGACAGGCAGCCAGCCAGGTTCCACTTCCAACTAAGTACAGTCTACAGACCAGTTAGTGTCTGGTAGGTTGGTTGGTTAAACTTATTGTTAATTAAACTGGATCGGATCCATCCATTCCCAGTTTCCCAAATCCCACTCACTTAGTCCATCAGTGTACTAGCCCGCCCTGCGGCCCTGTTTGGAGTCAGTAGTTGGACTGGAGAAATGTGCATTGGGGGGGGGGGGGGGGGGCAGTTACTGGTACTACCAGTAACTGCCCCCCCCAAATGCACATTTCTCCAGTTCAACTGTTCAAACAGAACCAGGGCAGGCTAGTAGTACACTGGCACTGGGACGGGTGAGATGGTGCCTGGGATGGATCCCAATCCAGGTTAATCAACCAACCTACCAGTCTGGTAGGTTGGTTGATTAAACTGGATCGGGATCCATCCCAGTCTGGTATGTTGGTTGATTAAACTGGATCGGATCCATCCCAGTTTGGTATGTTGGTTGATTAAACTGGATCGGGATCCATCCCAGTCTGGTATGTTGGTTGATTAAACTGGATCGGGATCCATCCCAGTCTGGTATGTTGGTTTATTAAACTGGATCGGATCCATCCCAGGCACCATCTCACCCGTGCCAGTGTACTAGCCCGCCCTGCGGTCCTGGTTCTGTTTGGGGTCAGTTGGACTGGAGAAATGTGCATGTGGGGGGGGGGGGGCCCTTATTGTTTTTCGCCCCAGGGCCCCATTTCACCTAGAACCGGCCCTGCCGCCAGGCTGTTTCCCAACCAGGACAACAAACCGTAAGGGCATTACCATCAAGCCCTGCTTTTCATGTGTATTGCGGGAACTTTTGAAAGCTGCTGGTAACGAATCTTCAGTATATGTTACCTCACTTTTAATACTGAAATGATATAGTGGCAAACAATTGGAAACATATATCCATCTGTCACAACAGGCAACACGATCTTCCTACAGTGGATGAATCAGTTGTTATATTTTTTACCCTTGCAGCTGCATTGCGGACTATATAGCTATTGGAGCCATTTTCCTTCAGGTGGAATCCTCTTTTTTCCCTGTATAGGTGGAACTCTTTTTATTTTAGGTGAAAGTACTTTCTCTTTTTAGGTGGAAAAATCGTCTACTTAGGTGGAATTATCTCACACCTTAATACAAGGTTCCTTTCCAACACAACCATTATACCTTCAATAGGTGGACATATTTTTTCAATAATTTCTTTCATATTTTTTAATAGGTGGAGTTATTTTTATGTATTCACTTTAATATAAGTATTTGTATTGTGGATAGATTTTATCATTGTCCTTTTTACTATCGTCCTCCTCAGCCCCATGGTGGATGAAATATCGATTTCTACTGATATCAGCGTCAATACTATACTGATGAATCTGGCTAATGCCTGTATCTATCTGATGAATGTTGACATATGATTTCTACTTAGCTTGAATTGAGCCATATAGCTACTTGAGGACAATCCGGGATAATCATTACGGAGACTCTAACATTTATGGTCCACCTGACCTAGGTCTACGCAGTTGAATATCTCTGAGATTCCCACTTTTATTAAAAAAAAAATATTTTTAGTAAATAAAACTGTTACTATATACCAGCAATTTGTTCTAAATAAACGACACATGAATTCTTCCAAATGAGGTGTGCACAACCACTCTATATAGTATATTGATCCTCTTTCTGTCGACCGGGTGTGTCTATATTGGTTGGGGCACCCATTCCATTTGCAATAATCAGGTGAGCCATCACAAACAATCGTATTTTTCCCTCTTAAATCTAACTGGGAGAACACCTTGGCTCCAACAATTTGATCAAAAAGGTCAGAAATCAAAAGGAAGGGAATACGGATCACGGGCCGTAATGCGGTTTAATTCCCGGAAATCCAGACAGGGTCTAAACGATCCATCCTTTTTCTTTACAAAGAATAAAGCAACTACAACCGAAGACTTAGATGGCCTAATATGACCCTTTGCCAAACTCTCGGCAATATACTTCCACATGACCTCTCTTTCGGGTTGAGAAAGATTGAATAGCCGAGACTTTGGCAACTTAGCCCCTGGGATGAGATTTGTCACAACCAGACAGTTGAGAAGCTCTGACAGGAGCCTTTCAGATCCTCCTCCTTGAATTTCTTTGTTTTGGTTGAGTTCCTCATCTCGTTAGTCTATCTCAGCTGTCATGCAGTTGGACTGATTGCTGCCCTTTAAGTTCCTCCCCAGAATGCAGTAGTGTGCGGCTTATACAACTTCCTGGAGTGTGTGTGCGCATGCTGTTCCTAGTTCTCAGTCCACAGTCCCCAGTTGTCTGCAAGATAAGTGCTGTTTATGTATTTATGATTTTCTGTTTTCTGGATCCAGGTGACCCTGACTCCCTCCGTGTCTGTGTAGGGAGCCGGTGGTCGTATCCCCTCACTATTGTAGGGTCTTCAGGTGTAAGATAGTCGAGGTATGTGTATATGCGCCCATCCACCTTTGGGGTGGTCGCATAGGCTGAGCAATAAGGGAGAGCGGCAGGTCTCATGCAGGGGTCTCCCTTTTGTTCCTTAGTTGTGGATCCAGTGAGTAATTGTTTATATTGTTTTGTCTTGTTTCCTGTACACCATCCGTGACAAGATTAACCGGACAATCATATTCACGATGAGGAGGCAACTCCTGAGTCCCACCCTCCGAAAAGACATCCGCAAAATCTGAGAGATATTGAGGTAGAACCGTAGTAGACACCCCTGAGATAGATGCACTAGGACAATTGTCCGAACAAAATTCACTCCAACCAATAATCTGTCTTGCCTGCCAATCTATAGTTGGGTTATGTTTTATCAACCACGGTAAACCTAAGACCATAGGAGTGGGCAAGTCCTTCATCACAAAACAAGACATGATCTCAACATGTGAATCACCCACCCTTAACTGAATACCATGAGCAATATGAGTGAGACTCCTTTGAGAAAGAGGGGAAGAATCAATTGCGAACACCGGAATCTCTCTTTCTAAGGTGCAAGTACTTAAGACCAGATTTTGAAGAAAAAGAAAATCAATAAGGTTTGCATACCCGCCTGCTCCGACACCCCATTCATACTACCAAGAGTTAGGGATGTTTTTTTTTTCTTTATGTAAACCTCTTTGTGTTTTTTTGTCATCAACTTGTGGTTTAACAAAAGGACAAGCATAAACAAAATGACCACTTTCTCCACAGTAATAACATAGTTTATGCAACCTCCTAAATTTCCTATTACCAGAACGGAAAGACACCTGACCCAGCTGCATGGGTTCCTCCCCTACCCCAGAATTACATGTCATATCACCCTGGGGAGCAGGTGAGACGAAACCACTCACAGAAGGGATCCCTTGTGCGGAAGGAACCTTACACCTCTCTCTAATGCGTCTATCTAACTGTACTGCTAAAGACATAGCATTCTCCAACGTATCCGGATACTCATGAAAAGCGAAAGCATCTTTAAATCTCTCAGACAACCCCTGACAAAACTGACTCCGTAGCCCTACTCCTAAACTCAACGCAGTACGCCTCTGCAGTATGTTCTCCTTGTGATAAATTACGCAACTTAGATTCCGCCATCGAGACCCGATCTGGGTTATCATAAATTAATCCCAAGGCTTTAAAAAATTCATCCACCGACCGGAGGGCCAGAGAACCGGTCGGCAGAGAAAAGGCCCAGGACTGCGCGTCCCCTTTAAGCAGGGATATTATTATCCCTACTCTCTGACTCTCATCACCAGATGAAGACGGCCGCAGCTGAAAATACAGCTTGCATGACTCTCTAAAGCGGATAAAGTCATCCACACCCCCTGAAAATCTATCAGGGAGAGCGACTTTAGGCTCCCCATAAATTTGACTTCCTCCTATAGCACCTGATGCCAGAGCATTCTGACACTGTGCGACAGAATTATGCAGATAAGAAACCTCTAGGGATAATCCCTGAATGCGATCAACTAACGCATCAATTGTCTCCATCTCAAAGCAGCTGAGAGATGGCAGTCTAGGTATGGCGGGTTATAATGTCACGCTGGGTAGGATACAAGATACAATAAACACACATAAAACCTCAAAACAAGCGTCTAGGCCAGGAGCTGGGGATAAAGGTCACCTCCTGACAATTCCCTACCAGCTCTTCCTGGACGTCAGACCCTAAAGGTGGGAATCAACGTGCCCCCGGCTGAAGATACCCTAAAGTCCCTAAGATGGTGGGAAGGGGGAAAGAGGCAGCCTGTTTCCTCAGAACCTGGAGGAGGCAGGTGTCTCCCTAACAGCCTAGACAGAACACAAAAAGAAAACCAAAACCAACTTCTCTTGTAGCAGAGCAGAAACAGCAAATCCACCTTTCCTCAGAGCAAGATAGAAGCTATAACCCGCACAGGACACTGGGAAGGGGCATAATTTAAACTCACCCAAACAACCCCACCCAGTGCACCTGAAGGGAGGCGGATACAGCTCAACTCCAAACCCAAAACAATCAAAAAACACATGTGCTGCTAACCTGGCAGACCTCCGCACATAACCTGAGCAGGGCATGACAATTGTTTGTTAACAACAGGACCATAGCCTCTAACATAAGAGACCCCAAACACTTTTTTCTACATTCTTGAGACCTTTAATATCACGGGGTAAGGATAACCAGGAAATATTCCAAGGACACCCAGAAGTAAGTTATGGCAAGCTTCCAGTGTATGACTCTCAGACTTCTCAGTAACATTCACTTGTTATGTTGCATTGTCTCTCTATCAGGACCATGGAGCATTTTGGAGCATCAGAAAAGCAAACTTGTAAGGCAAATTCTGGACCACTCCTAATTCTTTCTTTACTCAGGATAAGACTTTGTATAGATCTTCAGAAAAGACTTCCATTGCCAGTCAGTTTTGAGATCTTTCCATAGGTCCCTCCCTAGGGGATTCTATTTGCTATATCCCCGTATGTTCTTGCCGTAAGGGACATAAGATAAGTATTAGATTTAGAATGTAAATCTGTTTTCCCTTAGTCCCATCAGCAGCACCAGGCTCCCTTCCTATGATGTTCTTAGGCAGTCTGCTAATAAAGATTTAAAATAAAATATACGAGGAGTTGGAGTTTGTGGCACATTATATATAGTGTTCAGCTATCAATTAAAGTTCAACCTGTCCTATCAGCCCGCCGGGCAGAGAATTTCCCATATGTTGTGCTGCTGATGGGACTAGGATAAAACAGATTGGCTGTGTGAATCCCATATTGTGGTGCGGACCCATTGACTTGAATGGGTCTGCAATCCTCAAAAAATGGCAAAAGGCATCAGGTGACATCAGGTCTTATGATCTAGAAAGACAATCTATACTATGTGACGTGACATCAGGTCTTATGATCTAGGCAGATAATCTCCACCATGAGATGTGACATCAGGTCTTGAGATCTAGGCAGCCAAACTATACCATGAGATATGACATCAGGTCTTGTAACGGAGGCAGCCAATTTCCACCATGTAATCTGACATCATGTCTTGTGACCGAGGCAGCGAGTCTTCTTTATGTAATATGACATCATGTCTTGTGATCTAGGAAGACAATCTCCACCATGAGATATGACATCAGGTCTTGAGGTCTAGGCAGCCAAACTATACCATGAGATGTGACATCAGGTCTTATGATCTAGGCAGACAATGTCCACCACGTGATGTGACATCATGTCTTGTGACTGAGGTAGACAATCCCCTTCGTGTGATGTGACATCAGGTCTTATGATCTAGGCAGACAATCCCCTTCGTGTGATGTGACATCAGGTCTTATGATCTAGGCAGACAATCTATACCATGTGATGTGACACAACCTGTGATTGCCATGTAAACAGAGATATACAGAAAAAACCTTCTATCTAAACTGACAAATCACAATTCACCAAATGCTGAATATAAAAGAAACGATTTACACAGAACGAGAAAAATAATTTTATAAAAGAATAATCACATAATTCCACATAATGTACAGAGCAGATGATGGGGGTGACTGTGCGGCTGTATCACACAATGTACAGAGCAGATGATGGGGGTGACTGTGCGGCTGTGTCACACATAATGTACAGAGCAGATGATGGGGGTGACTGTGCGGCTGTGTCACACATAATGTACAGAGCAGATGATGGGGTGACTGTGCGGCTGTGTCACACATAACGTACAGAGCAGGATGATGGGGGTGACTGTGCGGCTGTGTCAGGAACTATAATGGCTTCACGTGTAAAATAAAACCCCAATGTCGTCTTAGGTTTCCTTACTTTGCTCAACTTCAGAAATCCATCTGTTTGTGGCTGTTGTGGAGTGAGTTGGGTTTTGGCCTTATGCATCATAGCAGAAAAGAGGACAAGTCTCAAAAAAAGTATCTCAACTGCTCTGCACTCCGGACCTGACTTCACTACGGTAGGTGAAAATAAGTCAGAATGTGATCGTCTGCCTGATCTGAATGTTTGCTGTGAGCCACATTCATAAACTTGGCTCCCAGATCAAATGTGAAGAGAGACTTCAAATTGTCCCCTGTTGATAAATCAGGTTCTACGTGTTTATGGAGCCGGCAGTGTCCAAGTCTCCGACTACAGTCAGGTAAACGAGTCCCACATAAAGGCAGCCTTTTCATCTGTATCATGTCTTTATTGCAGATCCAGATTTCAGACTTTTACCAATACAACTTATATAAAGATCATGAAGAACATTAACTACAATGATTACTGAGAACAAAAACCAACAGAAGGGAATGTTAGACCGGCACGGTCACGCCACAGAATAATCCGCTGCATATTTTTGCAGCAGAACCTGCAGCAGAAATCTGACATTGTCCCTTGGACTTCTGCCTTGGTTTGAATTTTGCACTTCCATAGGATGCCCGTGTGGCCACCGCCGTAGTTTCTGCAAAGAAACGGTGTCAAGAATTGACATGCAAACAGAAAAAAAAGAATGAGATGTTTTCCCGCTGTTCATGGAGAACTGTAGTTGATAGGGCTGATCTGAATCTGAGTTCATTTAAGGCTGGATTTTTATGCAGTTTTTGAAACCAAAGTCAGAGGTAAATAAAAAATAAAAAAAGACAGTTTCAAACTTTTCTAGTCACAATTGGCATTTTAGGCCACCCGTGCCAAGTCTACGAAAGGGGTTGAGGTGAGGGCACCAGCTCATTCATCATTATTTACGCCAGAAACTGGTGTAAATAATGACTGAAATCTACAGCTGCCATAGATTTCACTCCGCCACATGGAGTGCTGGAGAAGGCAGGTAATAATGATGAGGCCTTGTTATAAATTGCCTGCCTCCTCCACCAGCGTAGGCCCTATCAAGGCTAGTGTAGCACCGGCCTTGACAAATCAATCCTTCAGTATTTACTTTACACATGTCCAGCCTTTTTACTTCAAAAACTGCATCAAAACCCAGCCAAAAGACACTATAATAAGAATCCTGGGCGTACAACTGATCAGAACATCTGTTCCATACTTCTGGGGGTTGTATATGCAGCATGCATGTGGGTTCTGCATGCCCCAAATCAGGTACACGAGAGAGTCCAAGACATTTCAGAACAGAATTTAGGAGGACTGGGTCTTATCTAAACCTTAGACATTTTCTGGTATCATGATATCATCATGTCTACATCCAGAGGGTTCTGAGCCCCTTAGAAAGGTTATGAAGGCCTATAAGTCTGGAATGGGAAGATATCAATCATTCCTCCGTCTGGAAAACCATCTACAAGTGGAGACTTGAAACTGACAATTGGCCCAGGATATTGATATGTCCACATATGTTAAAGAAAAAATATTTTTGTGGGTTTTCTGCAGTGTAGGTGGAAGTATGAATACAGTAAGAAGAAGCAAGGTCCATGGGGACAATTTATTTTCACTGCTCTGACAGTAAACATAGCTCTTCTTCTCCTCCTCCGTGTATCCAAATTTGGATGTTTGGCATATCTAGGCCTTTTCTGTCCAGAAATAGACCCCTTTTATTGTCTGAAAGGAGTGTCCAGCTTCTAGATATTGATGTCCTATCCTCAGAATAGGTCATCAATATCCCTTCGATCAGCTGTATGCGGTACCTGATATTGATGATCTATCCCTGAGGTTTAGTCATCAATCTCCTAAAGATGGAAAACCCCTGTAATAACCTAATTGTTAAACATCTTTTTTCTCTACTCTGGCATTTCCCACATTCCAAAGAAGATTACGGTTTCTTCTCTGTGTGAATTCTCCGAGTGTCAAAATATGATTTCTTGTACAACAATTTCCACGTTTAGAACATGAAAATGGATTCACGTCATGTGGATTGTCTGGTGTTTAACAAGACTTATGTTACATGGAAAGGATCTGCCACAAGTAGAACATGAAAATGGTTTATCACTTGTGTGAGTTCTATCATGTTTAACAAGGAGAGATTTCTCCAGAAAACGTTTCCCGCATACTGAACATGAATATGGCCTCACTCCTGTGTGAATTCTCTGATGTTCCCTAAGCTTGCCTTTACTAATGAAACATTTGCCACATTCTGAACATGGATATGGTTTCTCTCCTGTGTGACGTCTCTGGTGCTTAGTACAATCTGATTTGTTTGTGAAACATTTACCACATTCTGGACATGAAAATGGCTTCTCCCCTTTGTGAATTCTCTCATGTATAACAAGCCCTGATTTACACGTAAAACATTTTGCACAGAATGAACATGAATATGGCTTTTCTCCTGTGTGAACTTTCTGATGGGTAAGAAGTCGTGATTTACATGTAAAGGATCTCCCACATATTGAACATGTATGCGGATTTCCTCCAGAGTCAATTTTCTTAACACGACCTGATTTTGAAGTACTTGTGGTAGCAATCTGGGATTGGTCAGGAGAAGGTTCCTCATGATCTGGGGGATTACATGATGAATCTGGACCTGTGTTTGAGCCATCATGATTAGAGGGATTATATAACAGACCTGGATTTCTGGTAATAATCTGGGATTGGTTAGGAGAAGGCTGCTCACGATTAGGGGGATTAGGTGGTAGATCTCTAACGAGAAGTCCTGGATAAAAAACCAGGGTAATGAGGTTTTCTCCTGAAGAGGGCTGCACGATGGCTTCATTTCGTACTCGCGATAACACAATGGTTCCCTCAGAGTTGTTACTGGAATTTCCTGTTAGGATTAAAAATTGATTATGTGAATATTTTTCCAAACCACACGTTTTTAACATTCCTATTAGGCTGGAAACACATATGCAGTTTTTGATTCAGTTTTTTGAGGCAAATCCAGAAGTGGGTCCAGTAGTATTGAGAAGTACAAGTCCTACTTTTACATTAACTATTCTTTTAGAGCTGGTAACTATAGGCCACTTAGCATAATATCTGCACTAGTACAAATTATGGAAACTACTGAAAAAAAAGATAATTGTCAACCAACAAGTTGTTGGACCATGAAAAGCATGGTTTTAACGAGGGCAGCTCATGTCACTCATCTTGCTGACTATAACACAAATGTGATGGATGAAGGTGATGCCATGGATATGTTGGTAAAAGGTAGATAGATATCAGAGTTTTGTTGTCAATAGTGTGCCTCCTGAAGAGAGGTATGTAACAAGTGGTGACCACAAGGGTACTTAAAGTGGCCCCATTTTGTAGGCAGGTCCAAATTAAAAGGCGGGGCAACACAAGTAGGCGGGGTCAACAATACCATAGCGCAAAATACCATCCCAGCAGAACCAAATAACACAGTGTAGCACAACATAGTGCCCCAAAAGCTGGCCCTCTGTGGAGGTCATCAATAGCAGCCATCTTCTGTCCTCCTCCTCCAGTTGTCTATGGAGTACGGGGCTTAGGGGGTGAGGAGCGGACACAGAAGTTGAATTCAGGAGGACATGTGTGGTCGCTGGCCGGGTACATGAGCACCTAATTCTCACAGCATTAATTACTGTTGAGAGCTCATTATGTACCCGGTCAGCGGCAGAGAGGAGGGCTTGGGCATCGGCCCACCGGGAAATTTCCCTGAAGGGTCTATGGCCAATCTGCCCCTGGTTCTGGGCCTTATACTAAGCGACCATAGAATATGGTTCTAGGTAGAGTGTGCCTCTATGTAAAGTATACCTGTTTAAAAGGATTGGAAGGTAAGGTATGTGTAACAGTCTCTGCTCCAGAAGTCAGGTACGAAAGGTTGTAGCCTGATGAGTTTACATGTTCTGGAGCAGAGAAGCAGGGAGGAGACTTAGTGAGATCTGTGCTCTACTTACATCCTACTTCTGGACTTCTTTTTGCCAGGTATTGCACATGCTACTCCCTGTGCTTATAGTGAGTATTCTTGTGCTTCTGAGCTGGCTTGTTTACCCGATTATGCTTCATCTTCATCTTCTCTTTGCTTGCTACTGTGTTTGCCCTTGGACCAGTTAGTGACCATTCTGCTGCCCTTGCATTTCTGTACTTTTTGTGTCTCTTGGTTGTTACTCGGCTTGCTCCCGACATTGCAACTGGATACTGTGGTTCTTATGTTTGGCCACTCTGTTTCTGACCCTGGCTAGGACGACTATTCAATGTTTCCTCTACACCTGCCAGAATCTATCCTAAGGGAAGTCTAGATGGACCATGTTCTCTCCTGCTGCCATCATCCACCATGTTTCTTAGAATTCACTTCTGGCTTTCGCACCAAAACCTGTATGTGGGACTACAAGCATACAAATCTTTGTATAACACTTTAACATGTGTTAAGGACAAAGTCCTGGCCTGTCCTCTGCCAACACATTTGTCCCATCAAAACCAAACATGTGCTGCCCGATGATCCATGCCTGTGCCGATTACCCATTCTCCTCATGGGTGATCTGGTGCTGCCCAAGATGATTTCCTAGTTTCAATTAACCTTATGTCTTAGCCTTGAGGAAAGAATGGAAAGGGGGTATTTGATTGAAATGTTTAGGTATGCTAAAGGCATAAATAAGGTTCACCACAAGAATTGGGTATTGGTATTGGGGCAAGAGGGGGGTGAGACCAGAACCAACGTCAGAAAATATTTTCTCACAGAAAAAGTAGTTGAGGCCATTAAGAAACTTCCATCAAATGTGGTTAGGAAACCTACAGTAACCTGCCTGAGATAAACACATCTATACTAATAGGACATAATAAAAGGGTAGGTGAGATGGAGACCAAAGCAGAGTGTCCGCTCATTGAGGGAAGTCTATAGAAAGAGGGGAAGAGTGGTCAGCCAGGGAAGTTGGGAGCAGCTTGATCGTGGTTATTGTGTGCCACCTGGGATCCATTGCACAGCGCCTCCTATCCGCGGAACCTACCAGTGTAGAATCACAAACAATTGGGTTGACTGTGGGAGCTCCTCCAGGGGCTAGCTGATGCTTGATTCACATAAAGAACATTTGCTAGCACCTACATGAGGTGTAACAATCAGTGAAACAGACTGTGCACACCTATTGTCTCCTCACCGCTCCCAGTGGTATCACCCACTATTTTTGTTGTGGCATATGTCCGTACTGGTGGCATCAGTACTTATCTACTTCTCCGGGGTATGCACATATACACACAGAGGCAGCGCTCTCTTCTAGTGGTGGGAATTGTGTGGGGTCTCAGCCTGACAACGTAATATCTTAGATCAGACCTATCGAGGGGTATAATTAGGGCTGAAACGATTGCTTGAACTCGACACAAAAAAATCCTTAAAGGGCTTCTGTCACCCCACCAAACTCTTTTTTTTTTTTTTTGGGGTACTTATAATCCCTATACTGCGATATATCTATACATTATGCTATTAATCATTTTCGTATAGTAGATAATGCAAAAAACGTACTTTTATAATATGCAAATTACCTGTCTACCAGCAAGTAGGGCGGCTAATTGCTGGTAGCAGCCGCAAAAAAACGCCCCCTCCTCTTGTTGATTGACAGGGCCAGCAGCGATCTCCTCCTCCGGCTGGCCCTGTCAGCATTTCAAAAATCGCGCGCCTGTCTTGATTCGGCGCAGGGGCTCTGAGAGAAGGAGGCTCGCCTCCTCAGCACTCCCTCAGTGCGCCTGCTCCGATGGCGTCTTCTCTTTCGGTGACGTCATCGGCGCAGGCGCACTGAGGGAGTGCTGAGGAGGCGAGCCTCCTTCTCTCAGAGCGCCTGCGCCGAATCAAGACAGGCGCGCGATTTTTGAAATGCAGACAGGGCCAGCCGGAGGAGGAGATCGCTGCTGGCCCTGTCAATCAACAAGAGGAGGGGCGGTTTTTTGCGGCTGCTACCAGCAAGTAGCCGCCCTACTTGCTGGTAGACAGGTAATTTGCATATTATAAAAGTACGTTTTTTGCATTATCTACTGAACGAAAATTATTAATAGCATAATGTATAGATATATCGCAGTATAGGGATTATAAGTACACAAAAAAAAAATATAAGAGTTTAGTGGGGTGACAGAAGCCCTTTAATGCTAATTTTTTGCATCGAGGATTTGTTTGTACCATGTGACTACGGAGCGTGAGTGAAGCACTTGCTATTACTCCCGCTCTGTGGTCTCCCGCAATACTCACCTTTCCAGCAGGGGGCCTCCAGACACTCCACAGCACATCCATGGTCCCGCGCTGCACTGACCTCCTGACGTACGCACGCCACGACCTGACGCGCTGTGTGACATCAGACGCAGAGCAGCGCGGAACGATGGAGTGTCGGCGGCGCCCCTGCTGGAAAGGTAAGTTGGTGCAACTAAGGCTGGGCGCCCGGAGTGCATAGCGTCATAGCAACCAATGATGCTGTGCACTCCTGGTGTCCGGAGGAAAAGCGGGAGATGATTTCACAAGGAGGGAGAGCTGCTGGCACAAGGTGGAAAGCTGCTGCCACAAGGGTGCAGTAGAAAGAGTCCCACAGCCCTGGGATGCTGTAGATTCCTGCATGTGGTCAGCTAGGAGTGGATGTGAGTTGCACTTGCTAAAAAGGTGTGTCACCTCAGGGCTTAGGTAGGGCAAAGAAACAGTTGAGAATCACAGAGACATTGACGTCAAGGCCTATAGAGAAGACCAGTCTGTGAATAAAACCTACCAACCTGCTGCCATCTTCATGGTTACTGCCTTGAGGAAGCTCTAGCCAGCTGGAAGGACCACAAGCCAAGGGAGAGCAAGAGGCTGACCAACTGTGGGTTTAATGAGCTGAACTGATCTGGGGCAAAGACACACATTCTAAACATGGATCCTAGAATCTGTTACTTTGAATTTGAGACTGGAACCATATGCTGGTTGCTCCATGTGACACTGTAACCATTAAGTCTATTGCCTCTCGTAAGATTGTTGTAACCATTGAGCTTGTTGCACATATTCTTGTTCCACCTCTGTTTGACTCCAGTCCTTCTGCCATTCTGGAGTGGCAAGCCATTCAAGGGCCTAAAGATCCTTTCTGTAAAGTTCGACCCTCTGACGAAAGTACTAAAATGGCTGATCTGATGGCCTTCACTAGGTCCCCAACTTCCATGACAACTTCTTGGCATCCTGAGATCGCATTGTGGGTGGTGGCTCAAATGGAAGACATACAACTGCTTAAATGCTGTCAAGGCTGTGATTGAAATGATCTCCAACCCTGGTAGCTATTAGCAGATGTTAGCTGTGAAAGACAGCCAGAACCCACTGCATATGGAGCAGACTGTGCTAGCTTTAATGCAGCTCTAAGATGGAGCCTCCCCTTAGAAAACCTCCCATATTCACTTCCTCCATTCATGATTCCATACCTGTGGTCACATGGACTGGAATGTCCTCCTCCACCCCACTGTTCCACGGGGGATCGCCCATCATCCGCTCTTCTTCATCCTCCACTTTAATAATAGTCGCATCTTTCCCCTTATTTGTCATCTGTAACAATTCAGGACAATACAGCAGACAGGTGGGAAATCTAACAGATCCACATAAGAGACCCCCACCATCTATGACCCCTCTATGACTGCAGGACCCCCCTATATAGATGTGTATAGGGCTCAGCTCCATCTACCTGATGGTTCTCTGGGAGCTTCTCCTCTGGACAGTCCTTGGAATACAGACAACGGGGACATCTCTCTGGGGAATTTCTCCTCTTGGATCCATCTGTGGAGACACAAGCACACAGTGACTGAATACACGGCCTCCTGTAGATCTGTCTATAGACCAGCTCCTTCACTTCTAGGTTTAGTGATCGGGGCCTAAATAATGTTCTGCTCTTCACCAATTTTCTGCCAAACCCAAACTAATCCAATCACCCCACATAGAAATCCCAGGCCTGGAGCTGCTGTTCCATCCAGAGACTTGGTTTCACACGTTCCTTAGGTAAAACAACTTTCAGCAAAAGGAAGAGACTCAGACATTGATGGATTTAGATGGGACATCTGGTGTAGATCTAAATACCTTATGAGGTAATTACAATAGAGGGATCGAACATGAAGACCCCCATCGTATATCAGTCAGGTGACGTAAGGAGAACAATTACTCCAAGTCTCCTCTCCACCAGGGATGGGAAACCACTGAGATGTTGGAAGAACACAAAGCCTGAGATTTCTTAAAGGGAATATCATCTGAAAATCACCCATGTTTAAAGGTACACTTTCATAAGAAACTAGATTTTTTTTTTAACTCAATATTTATGAACAACGAATATTTTTTAGAATTATTATTTTGGTAGGGTACAAGAATTTTTTTTAAATTCCAAAATCATAACCACTGCCATATAGGCATGTAGGCTTTAAACTTAGGAATGGCAGGCCAGACCAACAGTACCAGACTGGCCCACCAGAGAATCCTTCGGTTGGAGCATTGTCACAGTCACCTGACTTTGCTGTGCATCACTGCTCTGCTTAGTAAGTTGACGCGCATGGCTGCCTCTCCACTCTCTGATCAGCTTGCCTTACAATAATGAGAGCCACAGAGTCAGGGATCGGGGATAGTCGGTCACAAGAGCTCACTAGCTGTTGCCTGAGACAAGAAGACTGCAATGGTCCTAAATTTAGGCCTACTGCTGGTTAGCCGAAACTCAACCAATCAGTGCTAGGCTTGTTTGGACTCCTCAAGCGTTAACTGCAATCTGTGATCTGCACCCTGCATTTACATCCCAGCCAGGGGTGCACCACCAACGAGGCAAGGAGAGGCGATTGCCTCAGACGGCATCAGGAGGGGACAAATGGGGGGCAGCGGCAGGGCCATGGGCAATGAGTACTTCCATTGTGGAAGTGCTCATCTCTGCATATGTAACTGCATGTCCATTCTCACGGAGATGATACAGTTGAATGCTGCGGCAGGGCACAGAGGCCGACACAGGTGGCGAAATTACGTCATCATCATTGAGGTCCGTAACCTGCACCGTTTAATGACAGTCGCATGGAGGTAAGTATTTGATTTATTATTTTTATTTGGCAGCATGCTGTTGGGCCACTATGGTGGGAGGGGGGTCATTATTTTGTAACTGGAGGGGGCACTATGGGGACATTAGGGTAGCTAAAAAGGGGAATTTTTGTACTGGCACACGTTATAAGGAAAGCCACTATGGGGACATTCATTCTACTCAGGGGATTTTTGTACTGGCACACATTAGGGGGCTTTTTTTCTACTGGCACACATTATAGGGGAAATTATTATTTCTAGAGCACTGTGTGCCAATAATTATTGAAGGGGGAACATCTGTGTGGTCCTAGTATTTTCAGGGGGACCGTTTCTGCAGTATAGTATTGGGGAGCACAGCGGGCACAGTATTGGATGTGGCAGGATGAGGTGTTTAGAAGGTGGGAGGATGATGGAAAAGTACAAAATTCTCTGTTTGTCAGACTCTGCAGAGAGAAGAGATGGCTGAAAGAAATCATCATGGTGGTCTGGTCTAAATGGAGAAGATGAGGAAAGAGAACATCTACATCAGAGGAGACAGACATCACTGGATGTAAGAGGTATGGGGCGCTGTATTACTCTGTATGTTTTGTAGTGCTGTATGTAATGTTTTCCAAGTTTTTAAAGTCTTTAAAGGGGTTGTCCGCTTCTGGGAGCAGCAGCAGTACAGTATGGATGTGGAAGGGCTAAGCTGTGTAGGGGAAACAGTGTAGCAATAATAGAGACAGCAGTAGCAGCACAGCATAGAACAGACAAGGCAGTAGATGTGCTGCCGTGTAGGGGTAGTAGTAGTGGCAAGGCAGTAGATGTGCTGCTTTGTAGGGGTAGTAGTAGTGGCAAGGCAGTAGATGTGCTGCTTTGTAGGGGTAGTAGTAGTGGCAAGGCAGTAGATGTGCTGCTTTGTAGGGGTAGTAGTAGTGGCAAGGCAGTAGATGTGCTGCTTTGTAGGGGTAGTAGTAGTGGCAAGGCAGTAGATGTGCTGCCGTGTAGGGGTAGTAGTAGCGGCTAGGAAGTAGATGTGCTGCTTTGTAGGGGTAGTAGTAGTGGCAAGGCAGTAAATGTGCTGCTTTGTAGGGGTAGTAGTAGTGGCAAGGCAGTAAATGTGTGGCTGTTTAGGTAATGGCAGTAGAGGGAGTAAAAGTTGCATTGGCAGCAGCCATACAGTATGGAACATGATGACAGGCAGAGAGCAGCACCAGTGCGATCAGGCTGACAATAAATAACCATCATCAGCAATGGCAGATTGATTAATTTCCAGCAAGAGCAAATTGGGCCAGTTCTGGACACAGTACCAATCTGGCTACCCAGAAGTCCATGGATTCAGGAAACGAGGTATGTGACAGCGAAAAGGAAAATTCCAGGTAGGACTGAACCTGGTTGTTCAGGCGGTACATATCTGTTTACTGATTGGCACCAGCCTGGTGCGGCACATAAAAATAACTGCTGGATTATTTTATCTAACTGAATTGGCTTCTTCTGGTGCTACTGTGGCTTCTGCTACTTGTTGTAGAAACAATGGGAGGTCGGTCACTCAGAGGAGGGTGGAGAGGGGCCTCCTGGTCAGACAGGTGGATGGCAGGCCTCTGCTAGCGGAAAGCTGTGTACACAGTGTACCCTAGTAAAACAGCAGTTTTGCCTACTTTCTGGCAACAGGAAAACATTCCCCCATACAAGGGTATAAAAGCATGGCTATCCAGTAATCATCAATTTGCTAATGATACGCCTGTCAGTACGTAAGCAAGCAAGCAAGCATACAGCTTGACATGCTCAGCAACGTGCCCGAGGACCCAATTATTTCTGGCTCTGCTCTCCACAGCAGTGATTGGCCATTATGGCTGGTGTCGTTATAGTCATCATCAGCCTCAACCTCAACCTCCTTCTCGACTGACTCCTCCTCCAGTGAAGGCTCCTCAACATCATCTTCCACATTCTCCTCCACAAGACTTTGTCCGTGTGGGTCTTTGACTGCTTCAGGGTGGCAAACAAATGTGGCATTCTTAGCTACATAAGAACGTCTGAAATGCATGGACACGCCCAGTTGCAGTTGGCAGGGAGACAGATATACTGCTTGAAGCACTTTAGCAAAAGATCAGCTTTGTGGCTTCTCTCACCCAGGGTCATCAATTCTAACACAGCATGGCACACATGATAGGAGGAAGGAAGAGTGGAAGCGATCCTGTGTGTTTCTTTTGTTGGGAATAGGAAGATGTCTATTAAGGAGGACGTGGAGGAGGCAGATAAGTGCCTGTTGTAGGAACAAGACTGGCACAAACTTGAAGGTGTCAGTAGGACCAGGCCTTGTTGCTGTCACATCGCTGCCACGCAAAACATTGACCCAGTGGGCTGTAAGACATGTACTGTCTCTGCCCATAACAGCTGTCGCCAGTGGCATGCACTCATCTCCAGAGTGACAATTGCAAGGAGTGGCCCACGTTCTCCGCCCCATGAGATTACAAGGCAGGAATGGCTATTTTGGAGTAATAATGGCGGCTAGGATCTTTTATTGAGGTTGAGCGCACACCATCAGTTTATTAAAAGCAGAATCCACTAAGTGGTATGGCAGCAACTGCAGTGCCAGTAACTAGGCCAGATGGGAGTTAAGCTTGCACACCATCAGATTGCTGGGCACGTAGAGTTGTTGCCTGGCCACACATTTTGTTACCGATGGCTGAAGATGGAGCTGTCGTGGAAGGTGAGGGTAGGAAAGCAAACCAAACACAACTTAACAGGTAACAGAACACCAGGCTAGGCCCCACAGCTAAAGAACAGGGAAAGGTCCCCACCTGACAAACCCTTAGCCTTTCCCTGTCTGCTAACCACATGAACAAATCCCAATGGTAGAAGTGTTCATGTACTGGAACCTAATACCTGCTGCAACTGAAACAAACCCTAGGCTAGGGAGCAGGCGATAAGACAACCGGTTCCTTGCACGAGATGAAGGAACTAGTGTCTTCCTGAGGCCTAGCCAGGAAATACAACAAAGGGGAAGAAAAAGAGGACTTATCTCAAGACGGACTGGGAGCAGGAGATCCACCAAGCACCAGCAGAGAACTCCTGAAGAAAACTATAAACCGCAAGGGCTATAGTGTGAGGCTGAGATAAATAGCGTCACTAACTAACAAAATGTGCAGAACCTGTGAGGAGGTGGGATCCTGCCCAACACCAAAACAAAGCAATCTGTCAGATAGGCTCACGTGCCGCAAGTCTGACAGATCTTCTCAGGTCACTCACAGGGCAGGGCATGACAGTACCCCCCCTCTACGGGTGACCTCCGGGCACCCAGGTACAACTTTATCCTGGTGTGCCCTGTGAAAGGCCTTCACAAGGCGGATAGCATTGACATCCAATGCCGATACCCACATTCTTTCCTCAGGACCGTATCCCCTCCAATGCACAAGGTACTGAAGGGAGCCCCGAAGAACACGCAAGTTGAGTATTCTGGAGATCTGAAACTCCAGATTACCATCTACCAAAACAGGAGGAGGAGGTAAAGGAGATGGTTCAACAGGTTCAACATACTTCTTCAACAAGGATCTGTGAAACACATTATGGATCTTCCAGACCTGCGGAAGTTCCAGACGAAACGCAACCAGATTAACAATGGCCGAGATTTTGTAAGGACCAATAAATCTTGGGCCCAACTTCCAAGAGGGTACCTTCAACTTAATGTTCTTAGTGGACAACCACACCAAATCACCCACACACAGGTCTGGACCAGTCATACGTCTCTTGTCAGCCATAAGTTTATATCTTTCGCCCATTTTTCTAAAACTAATTTGAATCTTCTGCCAAATAGAAGACAACGAAGAAGAGAATCTCTCCTCTTCAGGTATACCAGAAGCTTCAGTCCCAGAAAAGGTACCAAACTGAGGGTGAAACCCATATGCGCCAAAAAATGGTGACTTATCAGTTGACTCCTGTCTACGGTTATTCAAGGCAAACTCAGCCAAGGACAAAAACGAGGACCACTCTTCCTGATTTTCAGCGACAAAACACCTCAAATAAGTCTCCAGGTTCTGGTTAGTGTGCTCAGTTTGTCCATTTGACTGAGGATGGAAAGCCGAAGAGAAAGACAACTGAATACCCAGACGAGTACAAAATGACTTCCAAAACTGGAAAAAAATTGCCTCCCCTATTAGGGTTGGGCAATTTACCGGTTTTTCGATATACCGCGATATTAAAAAAACGGCGATATGGCGATATCGCCGTTTCCTAATACCGCGGTATATTTCGTGACGTCACAGCTTTAAAAACTGAGTCCGCAGCGCCGCTGCCCTCCCCCATCATTATCTATATCTACCAGCGGCTCCTCCTGCTTGCTCTGAATGTGCTGTGACTGTCTCCGCCCACCGACCGACGTCTAACGTCGGAATCAGGTGACGCCCCCAGGCTGAGACTAGAGCAGCGCAGTACATACAGACTACAGCAGCGAGTGGTAAAAGGTTTGTAATGTCACTCCAGTCCACTCTGCCTATTACCCCAGTTATATGTCTTGGCCCACAGCCCACTCAGTCCTTCATGCCTGCCAGTGGCTGCATGCTCCGCAGTGAGCCATCATGAGTCCCTCGACTCCCTCCAGTACCTCCCGGCTCCCCCATGACATGATGAGCATGACCAACAAGAAAGAATTATGGTGGTGGCAGCCTGGCAGGCAGGTGACAAGTCACAGTCACACAAGTGGCCATAAGACATGGGGGGGGCAGCTGCTGCCCCCCAGCCCCATACTCTAACTAAGTAATGTCTCCTTTTGTGGCTGCTGCAGGCGCAGCTGCCCCTTATACTGTATGTAATGTCTCCTTGCGGCTGCGCTCCTTGTGGCCCCCATACAGTATAACGTCTCCTTGTGGCCCCCCATACAGTATAACGTCTCCTTGTGGCCCCCCATACAGTATAAATTCTCCTTGTGGCTGCCCCCATACAGTATAACGTCTCCTTGTGGCTGCCCCCATACAGTATAACGTCTCCTTGTGGCTGACCCCATACAGTATAACGTCTCCTTGTGGCTGCCCCCATACAGTGTAACGTCTCCTTGTGGCTGCCCCCATACAGTATAACGTCTCCTTGTGACTGCCCCCATACAGTATAACGTCTCCTTGTGACTGCCCCCATACAGTATAACATCTCCTTGTGGCTGCCCCCATACAGTGTAACGTCTCCTTGTGGCTGCCCCCATACAGTATAACGTCTCCTTGTGACTGCCCCCATACAGTATAACGTCTCCTTGTGGCTGCCCCCATACAGTATAACGTCTCCTTGTGGCTGCCCCCATACAGTATAACGTCTATTTGTGGCTGCCCCCATACAGTATAACGTCTCCTTGTGGCTGCCCCCATACAGTATAACGTCTCCTTGTGGCTGCCCCCATACAGTATAACGTCTCCTTGTGGCCCCCCATACAGTGTAACGTCTCCTTGTGGCTGCCCCCATACAGTATAACGTCTCCTTGTGGCTGCCCCCATACAGTATAACGTCTCCTTGTGGCTGCCCCCATACAGTATAATGTCTCCTTGTGGCTGCCTTCATACAGTATAACGTCTCCTTGTGGCTGCCCCCATACAGTATAACGTCTTTTTGTGGCTGCCCCCATACAGTATAACGTCTCCTCGTGGCTGCCCCCATACAGTATAACGTCTCCTTGTGGCTGCCCCCATACAGTATAACGTCTCCTTGTGGCTGGCCCCATACAGTATAAGGTCTCCTTGTGGCTGGCCCCATACAGTATAACGTCTCCTTGTGTTTTTTTCTTTAAAACTGGTATTTATCGCGATATATATCGTTATCACGATAATTTTTTTAATATCGTTATCGTCTGAATATTTTTGATATCGTCCAACCCTATCCCCTATCAGACACCACATCAGAGGGAATGCCGTGTAATTTCACAATGTTATCAATAAACACCTGAGCGAGAGTTTTAGCATTGGGCAAACCTGATAATGGTACAAAGTGAGCCATCTTACTGAAGCGGTCTACCACCACCAAAATCTGTCTTCCCAGAGGAACTTGGTAAATCAGTGATGAAGTCCATGGACAAATGCGTCCAAGGACGAGATGGAATGTACAAAGGAAGAAGAGATCCTAATGGCAGAGTGTGAGCCACCTTAGTGCGTGCACAGGTCTCACAAGCTGCTACATAGCTCCCAACACATTTACGCAAACCTAGCCACCAGAATCTCCGGGAAATAAGATCCACTGTGGATCTACCCCCAGGGTGTCCCGCAAGGACAGTATCATGATGTTCCTTGAACACCTTGTGTCACAGTTCTGAAGGAACAAACAACTTCCCTGGAGGACAGGAATCAGGTGCCTCACCTTGAGACCCCAACACCTCCTTCTCCAGCTCAGGATAAAGAGCGGATACCACAACCCCATCAGCCAAAATCAGAGCGGGATCCTCCGAATCTCCCCCCCCCCCAGGAAAGCTACGTGACAAAGCATCTGCTTTGACGTTTTTGATCCCAGGACGATAAGTGACCACAAAATTAAATCTGGTAAAAAACAATGACCACCTGGCCTGCCTAGGGTTCATACGCTTTGCTGATTGCAGGTAAGCCAGATTCTTATGGTCAGTAATTACCGTAATCGGATGGGTAGCTCCTTCTAGCCAATGACGCCATTCCTCAAAGGCCAATTTGATGGCCAGCAACTCTCTATTCCCAACATCATAATTTCTTTCGGCAGCAGAGAGTTTCTTCGAGAAAAAGCACACGGGTGCCATTTGCTAGGAGAGGGACCCTGCGACAAAACTGCTCTTACACCTACTTCTGACGCGTCAACCTCCACAATGAAGGGTTGAGACACATCGGGTTGCGTCAGAACGGGAGCGGAAGCAAAACATTCCTTTATGGTGGAAAAAGCCTGTAATGCCTCTTCCGACCAGACAGAGAAGTCAGCACCCTTCCTAGTCATATCAGTCAAAGGTTTGACAACCGTGGAATAATTCAGGATGAACTTTCTGTAGTAATTAGTAAATCCCAAAAACTGCATCAGAGCTTTCTGATTCTCTGGCTGGTTACATTCCAGTACTGAACAGACCTTTTCGGGATCCATTCGAAAACCTGAGACAGAAAGTAAGTAACCCAGAGACTGCAGCTCCTGGACAGCAAACACACATTTCTCCAACTTAGCATACAATTTATTCTCCCGAAGGATCGATAATACTTGTCTTAAATGATCCTGATGAGTCTCCATACCGGGTGAGTAAATTAGTATGTCATCGAGGTAAATAACAACGAACCTTCCCACCAAATGCTGAAAAATGTCATTGATAAAGTGCTGGAAGACTGCCGGGGCATTAGTCAAACCAAAGGGTATAACCAAGTTTTTGAAGTGACCCTCAGGGGTATTGAAGGCCGTCTTCCATTCATCCTCTTCCTTGATTCTGATCAGATTATAAGCCCCTCTTAAATCCAACTTAGAAAACACCTTGGCACCGACAATCTGATCAAATAGATCCGGAATCAAGGGAAGGGGATAAGGGTCACGGACAGTAATGAGATTCAGTTCCCGGAAATCTAAACACGGTCTAAGGGACCCGTCTTTTTTCTTTACAAAAAAGAAGCCCGCTGCCATAGGTGATTTAGATGGTCTAATATGACTTTTTATCAAACTCTCTGCAATATACTCTCCTACCCATTCTACCCAGATTGATGATGTTTTAAAAAAACTTTTACACTGATTTATATACTGAGGAACAAGATTGTTCCAAGGAGGAAATCGAGTTCTTAAGAAATTCCGCTTCCCCCCGCCACTCTGACACTTACCACAGAACAACATGAAATATTAACCTCTTAAGGGCCCGCACCATACATGTACGGCGCTGGTGGACGTGACTTAAGGACAAGCACCATACATGTGCGGCGCTGGTGGACGCGACTTAAGGACCAGCGCCGTATATGTACGGCGGGCTGATCGGGCGGGTGCAGGAGCTGCGCCCACCCGATCAGCGGCAGGGCTCCGGCAGTCACCGATAGCCGGACCCCTGCTGTATGCATCGGCATCGGTGAAAACACCGATGCTGGCGCATTAACCCTCACACTGCTACGGTCAGCGCTGACCGCGGCACGTGCAGTTTCCTGACAGGTGCGGGGTGGCCACTTGGTCCCGGCGCTGCTGAGATGGGGACCCGATGGCAGCCCGATGCCTTCCGTGAGAGCCTGTGAGATCCAGTCCCCTGTATTACACTGGTAATACACTTACATCCTATGCATCACAATACAGAAGTATTGTGATGCATTGTAAAGAGGATCAGACCCCCAAAAGTTTAAGTCTATAAAAATATCACATGACCTAACCCCTCAGGTGAACACCGTCAAAACAATAAAATAAAAACTGTGCTAAAAAAAACATTTTTTTGTCACCTTACATCACTAAAAGTGCAACACCAAGCGATCAAAAAGGATTATGCCCCCCAAAATAGAACCAATCTAACCGTCACCTCATCCCACAAAAAATGAGCCCCTACCTAAGACAATCGCCCAAAAAATAAAAAACTATGGCTCTCAGACTATGGAGACACTAAAACATGATGTTTTGTTTCAAAAATGCTGTTATTGTGTGAAACTTAAATAAATAAAAAAAGTATACATATTAGGTATCGCCTCGTCTGTAAGAACCTTCTGTATAAAAATACCACATGACCTAACCCCTCAGGTGAACACCATAAAAAAAAAAAAATTAAAACGGTCAAAAAAAAATTTGATTTTTGTGAACTCACCTGTAAAATCTCTCTCTCGCTTAGTTCATTGGGGGACACAGGACCGTGGGTATAGCTGCTGCTGCTGCCACTAGGAGGCGACACTAGGCTGAAAAGTGATAACTCCTCCCCTGCCGGCTATACCCCCTCCAGCCTGGAGAGAGCATATCAGTTTGTGCCCAAGCAGTAGGAGTAGGAGAAAAAAAAACACATGGAAAACCACCAATGACCCAACGAATGCCAGTCGGACCGAACCAGAACCGGGAACCACACTGGCAAATCAACCGTCATTACTTACGGTAACATAGAAATCAATGGTTGGGAGCTGTGTCCCCCAATGAACTAAGCGAGAATGAGATTTTACAGGTGAGTTCACCAAAATCTTGTTTTCTCGCTCGTATCATTGGGGGACACAGGACCGTGGGATGTTCCAAAGCAGTCCACGGGGCGGGACCAATACACACCCCCATGGAAAGTGCCTCGCGGAAGCTCAGGACACCGCTACCTGCAAGACTTTGCGACCCAGCGCAGCGTCCGCCGATGCCAACGCATGTACCCGGTAAAACCTGGCTAACGTGTGCAGGGTTGACCACGTCGCTGCCTTGCACAGCTGTGAGGCAGAAGCTTGGTGGAAGCGCCCACCTCTCTGGTCGAGTGGGCCGTGATGCCGAGGGGGCAGAGGGTTGCCCCGGGCGTGATAATCCTCAGCAATTGCCAACTGGATCCACCTGGCAATCGTCACCTTGGAGGCCGCCAGACCTTGACGAGGACCTTCCAGAATAACGAACAGAGAGTCCATCCGGCGGAAAGTCCTTGAAACAGATAAGTAAATCCTTAGGGCTCTAACCACGTCCAGCTGGTGGAGAGCCCGCACCCTCGGATGCGAAAGAGATGGACAGAATGAAGTAAGAATGATATCTTCCTTGACATGGAAGGCAGAGACTACCTTCGGTGGAAAAGAGGGCATGGGACGGAGTACTGCCTTGTCTTGATGCAGAATAAGGAAGGGTTCTTTACAGGACAGTGCTGCCAACTCTGAAACGCGCCTGATGGAAGTGATGGCCACCAAGAATGACACCTTCCAGGAGAGAATACGGAGGGGCACTGTGTCCAAAGGCTCAAACTGGGGAGGGAGCCCAACACCAACTCCCATGCGGGCAAGGGAGGACAATAAGGAGGGATGGTGTGGGCCACCCCCTGTAGGAATGTCCTAACCAGAGCCTGTAGCGCCAGCGGGCGCTGGAAAAAAATTGAAAGCGCTGAAACCTGACCCTTCAAGGAACTAAGGGCAAGGCCCAAATCCAGATCCAATTGCAGAAAGGAGAGGAAGACAAGGAGAGAGAGGCGTAGCGGGGGAAGGCTACGTTCTTCACAGAAGCGCAAAAAGGACTTCCAGGTCCAGGAGAAGATCCTGGACGACACTGGCTTCCTGGCCTTAATCACGGTGCAGATGACTCTGTCAGAGAAACCACGTTGCTTCAGAATGGCGGTTTCAATAGCCACGCCGTCAAACGTAGCGACTCTAAATGCTGGTGGAAGACAGGACCCGGAGAGAAAAGATTAGGTCTGAGCAGAAGGAGCCACGGAGTGTCTCCTGAGACGAACGATGTCTGTGTACCATGTGCGATGGGGCCAGTCCGGAACGATGAGGACCATCTGGATGCCCTCCATCTTGATCCTGCCTAAGACTCGGGGCAGGAGGGGGAGAGGCGGAAACACGTACACCAGAGAGAACCCGTCCCATGGTGCCACCAGTGCGTCTACTGCGTGTGCCCTTGGATCTTTTGTTCGAGAGAAGAAGACGGCGAGCTTGTGATTGAGTCTGGAAGCCATCAAGTCCACCCCTGGTTGACCCCACCTGAGGCAGATCTCTTGAAACACCTCTGGGTGTAGAGACCATTCCCCCGGGTCCATCGTCGTCCGGCTGAGGAAATCCGCTGTCCAGTTTTCCACTCCCGGAATGTAGACTGCCGACAGAGCTGACACGTGGGCCTCCGCCCACCTCAGGATCTTGGCTGACTCCACCATCACCGCTTGACTGTGAGTTCCTCCTTGATTATTGATATAGGCCACTGCCGTGGCACTGTCGGACTGTACCCTGATAGGCTGGCCCAGGAGGATAGGGGTCCAATGGAGAAGGGACAGATGAATGGCTCGGAGCTCCAATATGTTGATGGGAAGTTTGGACTCCGACCGAGACCAAACCCCTTGGACTGTCCTGGGAGGGAAGACTCCGCCCCAGCCTTGGAGACTGGCATCAGTTGTGATGACCGTCCATTAGATCGGAAGAAAGGATTTTCCCGACTCCAGGGTTGGGGTCGAAAGCGACCACCTTTGGGGGTAAGATTATATGTCCAGGGACTCCGGCGACTTGTGCCAAAGGGACAAGATTGCCCGCTGAAGTGATCGAGTGTGAACGGAACCTTTTCGAAAGAAGCGACCATTGCCCCCAGGACCTTTATGCAGAACCGAATTGACGGGAGCCTGCGCTGAAGTAGAAGACGGATAGACCGACAAAGAGCCAGCCTCTTGTCCCGAGGCAGGCGCACCACTGCCACTGCCGAGGACAATACCTAAAAAGGTGATCCGTCTGGCAGGACGCAGTGAAGACTTCTGGAAGTTCACCAACCACCCGAACCTCGCCATGGTATCCAGGGTGATACGCGGGCTGTCCTCGTTCTGCCCAAAGGACGCCGCTTTGACCAGGATGTCATCCAGATACAGGATCAGGGCGATGCCCCTGGTCTGAAGAAGTACCAGGAGAGGAGCGAGAACCTTTGTAAAGACTCGAGGCGCCTTCGCCAGGCCAAAGGGAAGGGCAACGAACTGATAGTGGTAAGAGCCCACTGCAAAGCGGAGGAACCGCTGATGTGCCGGAGCAATTGGGACGTGTAAGTACGCGTCCCGAATGTCTATGGAAGAGAGGAATTCGCCCCGTTCCAGAGACGCAATCACGGAGCGAAGGGACTCCATTCTGAAGTGTTGCACCCGGAGAAACCGGTTCAGCAACTTGAGGTCCAGGACTGGGCGAACTGACCCCTGTTTTTTGGGGACGACAAACAGGTTGGAATAGAAACCGGATCGCCGGTGGGTTCGGAAATGGCTACTACCGCTGAGCTCACTGCTGGGCAAGGGGGAAACCGTCCTACCAGACATGCAGGGGACCCAGGTCCTGTGTTCCCCGATGGGAGGTGCTGCCGGCTGAAGCTGGATTCCGCTGTGACGCTGCGGTCCTGCAGTGTGCTCCAAGCCGTGGTGGGAATCGGAGCTCGGCCCGTTCGCGTCAGAGTGATAGGCGCAAGTTGCGGCCTACCCACCCTAGAAGCCGGGGCCTAAATTTGGGACATGTGGCCGGCCGGCAGTCACTTCCGGTCGGCATGAGAACAGAGGGGGCTCCGAATGGGGCGCCAGAGGCACCGCTAGTCCGCCCGTGCGCCCCCCGCTGCGGGCTGGGAAGCGGGAAGTACGGGGGCCCGGGACAGTGCAGGCCCAAAACGGGACCGGGGGCTAAAGTTGGGGAAGCAAGGAGGGTGCCCTACCAGGGGATAAATATTACCCATGTCCCACATAGAACACCAAAAAAGGGTCTGGAAGTATCCTAATCTCGGCCAAAGGGAGAGGGGAGGACTGAAGGGAAGGGAGGGGGGTATTGAGGAATGGAGGGTGCAGATAATACTCACCTAATCCCGAGGAAATCCTAATCCCGAGTACTCACCCCATCTTCATCCTCTTCTCTTCACCCCCCTTCCAAGTTCCAGCAGGGTCACCTCTTCAGCAGCTGGCACCCGAAGTGGTCTCGCAGGATCCAGGTGACCCTTAGGCTGGCGGGAAGCAGGGGAGCTGGGCTGCCCTGGTCCACCCTTTCTTCTTGGGGAGGTCGGGCGGTGAGGGAGTAGGACACTGGCCTAGCTTTCGGGGTAGACAGAGGGGCTAGGTGCCTCTGTTTCCCCTACCTAAAAGGGAAAGAGAAAAAATAAAAAATAACAAAAGGAAGCCGCCCTGCAAGCACGGAGGTCTGCCTCCTACAACACTAAGCTAAAAACTGATATGCTCTCTTCAGGCTGGAGAGGGTATAGCCAGCAGGGGAGGAGTTATCACTTTTCAGCCTAGTGTCGCCTCCTAGTGGCAGCAGCAGCCGTACCCACGGTCCTGTGTCCCCCAATGATACGAGCAAGAAAGCCATTTTTTGCCACCTTACATCACAAAAAGTGTAATAGCAAGCGATCAAAAAGTCATATGCACCCTTAAATAGTACCAATCAAACCGTCATCTTATTCCGAAAAAAATGACAGTTGCCCAAAAAATAAAAACTACGGCTTTCAGAATGTGGAGACACAAAAAAAAATCTTTTTTTTCAAAAAGCCTGAATTAGACTTACCGGTAATTCAGTTTCCACGAGATCACCACGACGGCTACAAGGAGATTGACCCCTGACCTCTGTAGGGGCAGGAACAGAGAGAGGGTTTAAATCCCCCCTCCCACCACCAACACCAGTGTGTCCAAAATTACAGAGACAAACAAAAAAGTGGTGAGAGCAAAGCATAACCAATCAAGAGGGTATTACTTCATAACCTCCTAAAAACTTAATAAGGGGTAGGGAAAATACGTGCCGTCGTGGTGATCTGGTGGAAACTGAATTACCGGTAAGTCTAATTCCGGCTTTCCACCTCATCACCACGACGGCTACAAGGAGATATAAAAAATTATAGCCTGGGGGGAAAGACCGCCTGAAGGACCTTACGTCCAAAAGACAGGTCTGAACTGGATAGGTCTAACCTATAGTGCTTAGTGAAGGTGTGAATGTTAGACCAGGTAGCAGCTTTACAGATATCATCCAGGGAAGCTCCTGCTCGCTCGGCTTGGGAGGAGGACATAGCTTGAGTAGAGTGGGCTCTCAAATTTGTGGGGCAAGGAAGACCCTGAGACTCATAAGAAATGGAAATGGATCCACCGAGCTAAGGAGGACCTGGAGGCTTTTAGTCCCTTATTCTTACCTGAGAAAAGGATAAAGAGGTTATTAGATTTACGGAAATCTTTAGATACCTCAAGATATCGCAGGACTGAACGTCTCACATCCAGAGAATGGAAGCTAGACTCCCTATCATTAGAGGGATTACTGCAAAAGGAAGGTAAGACTATCTCCTGGTTCCGGTGGAAGTCTGATACTACCTTAGGTAGAAAACCTGGATCTAATCTTAGGACAATTCGATCATCGGTGATGCGGAGATAGGGTTCCTGAATGGATAGAGCCTGAATCTCGCCTAAACTTCTTGCGGACGTGATGGCCACTAAAAAGGCTGTTTTTAGAAAGAGGTGTTTGATAGAACAACTGGCCAAAGGCTCAAATGGGGCGAGGGTCAGGCCTGTGAGCACCGTATTGAGGTCCCAATTGGGGATCCTAGTTTTCAGGGAGGGACGAAGTCGGGAAGTGGCTCTCATAAATCTTTTGATCCAGCGATGATTGGCTAGGTCTTGATCAAAAAAACTGGCTAGAGCCGAGACTTGTACCTTCAGGGTGGAAGGCCTGAGACCCAATTCAAGTCCCTGCTGGAGGAAATCTAAGATCTTCTGGAAGTTGGGTGGCTCTAGATTTGGGGCAGGACTGCCGCTCCAGGAACAAAAGCGCTTCCAGATTTTCAGATATATAGAGAAGGTAACTTTCTTCCTACTTGCTTTAAGGGTAGAAATCACCTGATCAGAAAGTCCTTGTGATCTCAACCTCTGGACTTCAGGATCCAGGCCGATAACTTCAGAAAACTCGAGTTTGGATGAAGTATTGGCCCTTGATGAAGAAGGTCCCTCCTGGAGGGAAGAGGCCACGGATCTTCCATCGATAGGTTCTTTAAGGAAGGGAACCAGCTCCTTTTCGGCCAATAGGGAGCTATTAGGATCAGAGTCGAGTTTTCTAGGTTGAGCTTTTGAATTACCCTGGGAAGCAGAGGCAAGGGTGGGAATGCGTAGCAGAGATCCCAGTCCCAAGGAATCGTCTGCGCATCTAGAGCCCAAGGGTTGTCTCGAGGGTTCAATGAACAAAATGTTGGCACCTTTGCGTTTTTCTTGGACGCAAACAGGTCCACCTGCGGAGTGTCCCACTTTTCCACCAGAGTCTGGAACACGTCCTGATTGAAAGATCATTCGGTATGGTCTATCAACTGACGACTGAGATAGTCTGCCTCCACGTTTAGTATCCCTTTCAAATGAATTGCGGAGATGGACCTCATGCGGGACTCTGCCCAGTCGAAGATTTTTCTTGCGATGGACATCAGCTTCTCCGATCTCGTGCCTCCCTGATGAGAAAGGTACGCCACTGTCGTCGTATTGTCGGAAAGTATTTTTATGTGATGACCCACAAGGAGGGCTTCCACCGCCTTCAGAGCTTTCCGGACCGCTTCTAGCTCCCTGAAGTTGGAAGATTGGGAGCGGGTTACCGAAACCCAGGAGCCCTGAAAGAAGTGATCTCCCACTTTCGCACCCCATCCTTTTTCGCTCGCATCCGTGAGAACTTGGATGTAGGGGGTCTTCTCCCAGGCGACTCCCAAGGACAGGTTGGCTGAATGTTTCCACTAGTTCAGGGAGACCTTCACCGCAGGGGGAATCAGAATCTTGTGGTTCAGTGAGGACTGTCATCTGTCCCAAGATCTGAGGATCCATAGCTGAAGAGATCGAAAGTGGGACTGGCTCCAGGGAACGGACGGGATGCAGGATGAAAGAAGGCCCAGGAGGCTCATGTCTTCTCTTATGGGACAAGACCTTCTGTTCTGAAATCGACGAATCTTCAGTTGGAGGTTTTTGATCTTGTCTGGTGGAAGGAAGGTACGTTGAGCCCGGGAGTCCAGGATGACCCCTAAAAACTGGATTGTGCTGGAAGGTACCAGATGTGACTTTTTCTGGTTCACCAACCATCCTAGATCCTGGATGAGAGATAGGAAGGTTAGTAGGTCTGATCTCAGATCGTTCTCCGAGTTCCCAACCAAGAGGAAGCCGTCCAGGTATGGAACAATCACTAGTCCCTTGTGTCTTAGGAAGGCTACCATCTCGACTACCAGCTTCGTAAAGATTCTGGGTGCAGATGATATCCCAAAGGGGAGGGCCGTAAACTGAAAGTGTCTGGTTACCCCTTTGTGATCCTGGATAGCAAATCTTAGGAGCCTCTGGGAATCCGGATGGATTGGGACGTGGTAGTAGGCGTCCTGAAGATCTACTGAGCACATCAGGGCGTTCTTCCCTATTAAGGGGATCAGGGATTTTAGGGATTCCATCCTGAACTTTCGATAAGTTATGAATTTGTTCAAGGCTTTCAGGTTTATAATTGTACGGAAAGACCCCTCTTTTTTCTCCTCCAGAAAAAGGCTTGAATAGAAGCCCTGCCCCAGTTGAGAAGGGGGGACCCGTACTATCACGTCCATAGCTAGAAGGCTCTGAATTCCCTGTAGAATTTTTAAACGAGTGCTGGAGGAGCCTGGATTCGTAATGATGAAGCGGTTTGGGGGAGATGAGGAAAGTTCGATCCGGTAACCGAATTTTAAGATGTCCCGGACCCAAGGATTCGGGGAAATGGACTCCCACGGAGTCAGAAATTTCCTCAATCTCCCCCCCACGCTGGCGTCATTGCTTGTCGGAGGCCTTACTTTGGGAGGAAGAGGGGTTACCTCTACCCCTGCCCCCTTTAGAATAGCTCCAACGCCCTGACTTTCCCTTATCCCTGAAGGGTTTATTCTGGCTAGAGGGGGCCCGAAAGGGATATTTCCTTTTAAAGGATCTTTCCTCAGGAAAACCCTTTTTCTTGTCCGCTGCCTTTTCCAGGATACGGTCCAAGACCGGGCCAAAGACATATTCCCCTGAAAACGGGATGGAGCATAGCTTCATTTTTGAAGTATTGTCGCAGCGTTGGAAAGCCCCGCATCCTTCGCGGCGAATCTAACCGATTCGGCCGAGGCGTCTGCCATGAAGGCTGTGGCGGACTTCAATAAGGGAAGGGACCTGAGTAGCTCTTCCCTTGGGGTATTATCTCTAATGTGATTTTCAAACTCGTCAAGCCATATCCTCATGGACCTGGCTACCGAGGTGGCCGCGATGTTAGCTTTCAGATTAACCATGGCCGCTTCCCATGATTTTTTCAGGAGACTATCCGCCTTCCTATCCATAGGATCACGCAATTGTGAGGTATCTTCAAAGGGCAAGGCAGTCTTTTTATTGACCTTGGCGACCTGAATGTCCACTTTGGGAGTCTCATTGAAAATTTTCACCTCATTAGGATCAAATAATAGCCGGTTCTTGAAGGATTTGGAAACCCCCAACCGTTTCTCAGGGTTGGACCATTCGTCCAGAACCATATCTCGAATATTTTCATTAATTGGAAACACACGGGTTTTCTTAACCCGGAGTCTCCCAAACATCTCATCTTGTATTGAGTGGGCTTTCGGGGTGTCTTCTATCCCCATCGTGGCCCGGACAGCCCTTAAGAGGTCTGGCATTTCATCTAGCGAGAAACAAAATTTCCTCTCTGACTCAGCCGTGTCAATATGCGAGAGAACCTCCTCGTCCTCCCAGGCTCTAGATGTAGAGGCATCTTCCCCTGTTACCTCCGGGTCAGATAAGGAGGGAGAGGGTTCCCTTCGCCTTTTCGGTGGAGGCGGATCCCGGAGAGGGGGGGAAATTTGGGATAAGGAGGTCTTCACTTCATCATGAATCATGGACCTCAGTTCCTCTAGGAAGGAAGGCTGTTCTTCCGCAATGATGCTAGAAATGCAGTCCTTGCAGAGTTTCTTGCGATAATCGCCCGGAAGCCGTTTGAGGCAGGACACGCATTTGGCCTGTTTCCTGATTTTTTTCTGGGCCTCCTTAGGAACCTGGGAGAAAAAATCCCTATCAGCCATGAAATAATGTCATGGAGAAAAAAGCCCCAAGCCTGAGAAGTGGAGGAGGAGGAGTAGGCAACCTGGTACAGTGTTTTAGAAACAAGTAGCAGAGTAAAAAGCGCTTCCCCACAGGGGACTTACTGGGGAGCGGGGTTCAGCCGACATGACCGCACACAGCTCTAGGTATGCCGTACAGGAGGTATTCAGCGCTTGCTGGCGCCGAAATTTGAAGCTGGAGACGCTTCCTGGATGACGTCACTTCCCTCCGTCCACCGGAAGTGACGTCGGCCGCCCTCAGAAGCGCTTCGGTGCGCACCCAGCGAACGCCCCAAAGGCTCGGCGGGAGATCGCAGCCGGGAGCAGGCTCACATCTAATAATGGAGCGAGGCCTCTCTCCTTCACCCCTGCCCAGCATTAGTACGCCGACCGCAGGAGGGCAGGTGGAACACCGGTAGGTGCCAGGAAAATAACCATCTTCATCTCCCCACAGGGAGACTCTCTCTGCCCCTGTCCTCTGTAGGGACAGGAAACACTGGTGTTGGTGGTGGGAGGGGGGGATTTAAACCCTCTCTCTGTTCCTGCCCCTACAGAGGTCAGGGGTCAATCTCCTTGTAGCCGTCGTGGTGATGAGGTGGAAATGCTTTATTATGTAAAACTGAAACAAACAAGTCATACTTGGTATTGTCGCGTCCGTAACAACCTGCTCTATAAAAATAGAACATTATCTAACCTGTCAGATGAACACTGTAAAAAACAAAAATTGAAAAAGGTGCCGAAACAGCTATTTTTTGTTACCTTGCCTCACAAAAAGTGTAATATAGAGCAACCAAAAATCATATGTGCCCTAAAATAGTGCCAACAAAACTGACACCTTATCCTGTAGTTTCCAAAATGGGGTCACTTTTTTGGAGTTTATACTCTAGGAGTGCATCAGGGGGTCTTCAAATGTGACATGGCAGCTTAAAATTAGCCCAGTGAAATCTGCCTCCAAAAACCATATGGCGCTCCTTTCCTTCTGCGCCCTGCCATGTGCCCGTACAGCAGTTTACGACCACATATGGGGTGTTTCTGTAAACTATAGAATCAGGGTAATAAATATTGAGTTTTGTTTGGCTGTTAACCCTTGTTTTGTTACTGGAAAAAATGGATTAAAATGGAAAATCTACTGAAAAGTGAAATTGAGAAATTTCATCTACATTTACCTTTAATTCTTGTGGAACACCTAAAGGGTTAACAAAGTTTGTAAAATCAGTTTTGAATACCTTGAGGGGTGTAGTTTCTAAAATAGAAACCACCCATAAATGGCTCTATTATGTAAGCCTCACAAAGTGACTTCGGACCTGAACTGGTCTTTAAAAAGTGGGTTTTGAAAATTTTCTAAAAAATTTTAAGATTTGCTTCTACACTTTTAAGCCTTCTAACGTCCCCAAAAATAAAATGTTATTTACACAAAATGATCCAAACATGAAGTAGACATATAGGGAATGTAAAGTAATAACTCTTTTAGGAGGTATCACTATCTCTTTTAAAAGCAGAGAAATAGAAATTTAGAAAACTGCTAATTTTTTTTAAAAATTGGTAAATTTTGTATTTTTTTATAAATAAAAATGAAATATTTTGACTAAACTTTACCACTGTCATGAAGTACAATATGTGACGAGAAAACAATCTCAGAATGGCCTGGATAAGTAAAAGTGACACATGTCAGATGGCCTGGGAAGGAAGGTGAAAAATGGCAGGGTCCTTAAGGTGAAAAATGGCAGGGTCCTGAAGGAGTTAAAGGGACCCTATCAGATTAAACATGTTGTTTGAGTTGCAGGCTCCGATTCAGGAAAACTTGAATTTATTCACTGAAATTCCTGCTCATTCCAAGCTTTGAAGTCCAGGGGCCCTGATAGGACCGCCTCCCAGCTCACCAAGCACAGCGCCATACATTGTATAGTGGTTATGCTAGTTGGTATCGCAGCTCAGCCCCATTTACTTCTATGGCCACGTGACCGATGAATGTGTCGTCATATGGCCAAGGGAAAACGTATTCATTTTTGACCTTTCCTTCTTTAAGGCTCTAACACGGCCTCTTCTCACCTCATCTCTTCTTACCTTGTGATGTGAGAGGCCGTGAATCCTCCATCATGGCTTCCTTGTACAGATCCTTGTGTCCTTCTATATACTCCCACTCCTCCATGGAGAAATAGACCGCCACATCATGACACCTTACAGGAACCTGACAACACAATGACACCGTCATCACCCAGACCCCTCTAGTGCTGTTACTGGAGAATTTCTCAGCATTCCCAGCAGTGTCACCTCTCCAGTCAGCAGCTCAATCATCTTGTGGGTGAGTTCTAGGATCTTCTTCTCATGTATCAGGGGGGAAGGTTCTGTGATGGGGGTCCACCCTCCTGACTCATGGATGATGGGAGTCTCCTCCGATGTCTTATTCACTATGGTGTAATCCTGTGGATGGAGAGAGACACTTAGGGAAAGAAATTCCTTCCTGACTCCAGATCTACACTCAGAATCCCTCCCTGGATCATGGTCCCATCTCCAGTAATCTAGTCACTAGAAGCTGGAATATTATTACCCTCCAGACCTCCAGGCCCCTTCTTGACTCTTCTAGAGAATCCCCCATGACTCCTTCCTCTGGCAGAGAGCTCCATAGTCTCACTGCTCTTACAGTAAAGACTCCTCTTCTATGTTGGTGGAGAAACCTTCTTTCCTCTAGATGTAGTGGAGGCCTCCTTGTTATAGTCCAGTATCATCTAGATGTCAGACTAGTGGTAGAAATCCTCCCCCAGGCCACACTCCGGCCATCTCCTCCTGGGTACAACGTGCCTACTTACCTTCTCATGGCTCCTGCAACATGACTATTGGTACCCATGATACATCACTGACCATACTGGTGGCTGATCTTCAGGTTTTCCATCACTTGGAAGGTCTGGAGGCCGTTCTCCAGGACCCTGGACTCTTCCTATCACTTCCTATGATGGATTCTCCTTCCCGATGTCTGACTTGTTACAGAATACAATAAAGAGGAGAGAAATCTAGAAAAGTTTACCTCTCCGCTCAGCAGGGAGATGATCTCCAAGGTGAAGTCTAATAATCTTCTGCTGATCTCCTTCCTGTCCATCCTTGGTGGTCATTCAGGAGAAGAGGAGAGAACTGAAGGAGCTGGAGGCTTCTAGTACTGCAGGCGCCTTTATGAGGAGAGGAGAGGCTGGAAATCCTGCAAGGACAAGAGCATTAGTGAGATCCAAAACCGCAGTTAAAGGGGTTGTCCGGGTTCAGAGCTGATCCTGGACATACCTCCATTTTCACCCAGGCAGCCCCCCTGACTTGAGCATCGGAGCAGTTCATGCTCCGATGCTCTCCTTTGCCCTTCGCTAAATCGCGCAGGACAAAGGCATTTTTTGGAGATCCGGTGAAGTACCAGGCTCTCTATTGGGCTGCCAGGAAGCCCGTGACGTCACCGGCACTGAAAGGCGGGCTTTAGCGCTACCATAGCCAGTAAAACGGCTAGGGAAGCGCTAGAGCACGCTCATCACAGCTGGTGATGTCACCGAACACACTGCCGGGCGGAAGCTTACACCCGGCAGTGTGTGACTGTAAACTAAAGAGCCTTTGCCCTGCGCTATCTAGCGACGGGGAAAGGAGAGCATCGGAGCGTGAACTTGGGGGGCTGCCGGGGTGAAATTATGGGTATGTCCGGGATCAGCTCTGAACCCGGACAACCCCTTTAATGTGGAGGGTCCGGTACTTCTCTCCATATGGTGGATATATAGAGCTGTGTATAAGCACAAGGACTCTGAGAAAATACAGGTAAAGGGAATAGGATGAGAGAACTACAACTCCCAGCATGTATAACTTGTTATTAGGGATGCCATACACGTTCACACGGTGTGCAGTCTGACATTCAGCATAAACCTTTCCTGTCTTCCAAATAAGAGGACTGTTCTCTGTAGTCTAACTCGTTTATTGGTAAAACCGAGTATTTGATCGATGGACAGACCCGGCCTCTCGGAGCCCCCAGCACCGGGGATACGGAAATTTCCGGATAAATGACTAATAGACTTGGGATGACCCTGACCCAGCTGGTGAGGAGGCTCAGAGATGTGGCTACACACATGTACAGCCTTCTCCATCCACACCCGGCTGCTTCCAGAACCTCATGCCTCACACGGAATTCGGAGACTATGACTTCAATACCAGGTAAAGTGCGATACCTGATGGCAAATACGATACCACACAAAAAAATGACAACACAAATAATGGATAACATTGGGTTAATGTGCGGGTTACGTACTATGAATATGAGGCACATGGAGGCCTTGAGACACGACTCGGATATTAAATAAGCCAGCATCTCATCTGCAGACAGCTGTTTGGGGTGATTGTCCCTCATCAGGACAGAGCAGAGAGGGTTACAGGCCCAGGTCAGGACTTTGGGGGGGCCTCAACCTTAATCGATATGAGGAGGCTTATAGGCCTATTTAACCACTTACCGTCACGCTAACGCCGAAAGGCGTCATTTCTGCGGCGCTCCCAGGTCACACTAACGCCAATAGGCGTCATCTCGCGTGAGCCGGGATTTCCTGTGAACGCGCGCACACAGGCGCGCGCGCTCACAGGAACGGAAGGTAAGAGAGTTGATCTCCAGCCTGCCAGCGGCGATCGTTCGCTGGCAGGCTGGAGATGTGTTTTTTTTAACCCCTAACAGGTATATTAGACGCTGTTTTGATAACAGCGTCTAATATACCTGCTACCTGGTCCTCTGGTGGTCCCCTTTGTTTGGATCGACCACCAGAGGACACAGGTAGCTCAGTAAAGTAGCACCAAGCACCACTACACTACACTACACCCCCCCCCCGTCACTTATTAACCCCTTATTAGCCCCTGATCACCCCATATAGACTCCCTGATCACCCCCCTGTCATTGATTACCCCCCTGTCATTGATCAACCCCCTGTAAAGCTCCATTCAGACGTCCGCATGATTTTTACGGATCCACTGATAGATGGATCCGATCCGCAAAACGCATCCGGACGTCTGAATGAAGCCTTACAGGGGCGTGATCAATGACTGTGGTGATCACCCCATATAGACTCCCTGATCACCCCCCTGTCATTGATTACACCCCTGTCATTGATTACCCCCCTGTAAAGCTCCATTCAGACGTCCGCATGATTTTTACGGATGCACTGATAGATGGATCCGATCCGCAAAACGCATCCGGACGTCTGAATGAAGCCTTACAGGGGCATGATCAATGACTGTGGTGATCACCCCATATAGACTCCCTGATCACCCCCCTGTAAAGCTCCATTCAGATGTCCGCATGATTTTTACGGATGCACTGATAGATGGATCCGATCCGCAAAACGCATCCGGACGTCTGAATGAAGCCTTACAGGGGCATGATCAATGACTGTGGTGATCACCCCATATAGACTCCCTGATCACCCCCTTGTCATTGATTACCCCCCTGTAAAGCTCCATTCAGATGTCCGCATGATTTTTACGGATGCACTGATAGATGGATCGGATCCGCAAAACGCATCTGGACGTCTGAATGAAGCCTTACAGGGGCATGATCAATGACTGTGGTGATCACCCCCCTGTCATTGATTACCCCCCTGTAAAGCTCCATTCAGATGTCCGCATGATTTTTACGGATGCACTGATAGATGGATCGGATCCGCAAAACGCATCCGGACGTCTGAATGAAGCCTTACAGGGGCGTGATCAATGACTGTGGTGATCACCCCATATAGACTCCCTGATCACCCCCCTGTCATTGATTACCCCCCTGTCATTGATTACCCCCCTGTAAAGCTCCATTCAGACGTCCGCATGATTTTTACGGATCCACTGATAGATGGATCGGATCCGCAAAACGCATCCGGACGTCTGAATGAAGCCTTACAGGCGCGTGATCAATGACTGTGGTGATCACCCCATATAGACTCCCTGATCACCCCCCTGTCATTGATTACCCCCCTGTAAAGCTCCATTCAGACGTCCGCATGATTTTTACGGATCCGCTGATAGATGGATCGGATCCGCAAAACGCATCCGGACGTCTGAATGAAGCCTTACAGGGGCATGATCAATGACTGTGGTGATCACCCCATATAGACTCCCTGATCACCCCCCTGTCATTGATTACCCCCCTGTAAAGCTCCATTCAGATGTCCGCATGATTTTTACGGATGCACTGATAGATGGATCGGATCCGCAAAACGCATCCGGACGTCTGAATGAAGCCTTACAGGGGCGTGATCAATGACTGTGGTGATCACCCCATATAGACTCCCTGATCACCCCCCTGTCATTGATTACCCCCCTGTCATTGATTACCCCCCTGTAAAGCTCCATTCAGACGTCCGCATGATTTTTACGGATCCACTGATAGATGGATCGGATCCGCAAAACGCATACGGACGTCTGAATGAAGCCTTACAGGGGCATGATCAATGACTGTGGTGATCACCCCATATAGACTCCCTGATCACCCCCCTGTCATTGATCACCCCCCCTGTCATTGATCACCCCCCTGTCATTGATCACCCCCCTGTCATTGATCACCCCTCTGTAAGGCTCCATTCAGACATTTTTTTGGCCCAAGTTAGCGGAATTATTTTTTTTTTTTTCTTACAAAGTCTCATATTCCACTAACTTGTGTCAAAAAATAAAATCTCACATGAACTCACCACACCCCTCACGGAAACCAAATGCGTAAAATTTTTTAGACATTTATATTCCAGACTTCTTCTCACGCTTTAGGGCCCCTAGAATGCCAGGGCAGTATAAATACCCCACATGTGACCCCATTTCGGAAAGAAGACACCCCCAGGTATTCCGTGAGGGGCATATTGAGTCCATGAAAGATTGAAATTTTTGTCCCAAGTTAGCGGAACGGGAGACTTTGTGAGAAAAAAATTAAAAATATCAATTTCCGCTAACTTGTGCCAAAAAAATTTTTTTTCTATGAACTCGCCATGCCCCTCATTGAATACCTTGGGGTGTCTTCTTTCCAAAATGGGGTCACATGTGGGGTATTTATACTGCCCTGGCATTCTAGGGGCCCCAAAGTGTGAGAAGAAGTCTGGTATCCAAATGTCTAAAAATGCCCTCCTAAAAGGAATTTGGGCACCTTTGCGCATCTAGGCTGCAAAAAAGTGTCACACATCTGGTATCGCCGTACTCAGGAGAAGTTGGGGAATGTGTTTTGGGGTGTCATTTTACATATACCCATGCTGGGTGAGAGAAATATCTTGGTCAAATGCCAACTTTGTATAAAAAAATGGGAAAAGTTGTCTTTTGCCAAGATATTTCTCTCACCCAGCATGGGTATATGTAAAATGACACCCCAAAACACATTCCCCAACTTCTCCTGAATACGGCGATACCACATGTGTGACACTTTTTTGCAGCCTAGGTGGGCAAAGGGGCCCACATTCCAAAGAGCACCTTTAGGATTTCACAGATCATTTACCTACTTACCACACATTAGGGCCCCTGGAAAATGCCAGGGCAGTATAACTACCCAACAAGTGACCCCATTTTGGAAAGAAGACACCCCAAGGTATTCCGTGAGGGGCATGGCGAGTTCCTAGAATTTTTTATTTTTTGTCACAAGTTAGTGGAAAATGCTGCTTTTTTTTTTTTTTTTTTTTTCATACAAAGTCTCATATTCCACTAACTTGTGACAAAAAATAAAAACTTCCATGAACTCACTATGCCCATCAGCGAATACCTTGGGGTCTCTTCTTTCCAAAATGGGGTCACTTGTGGGGTAGTTATACTGCCCTGGCATTCTAGGGGCCCAAATGTGTGGTAAGGAGTTTGAAATCAAATTCTGTAAAAAATGACCTGTGAAATCCGAAAGGTGCTCTTTGGAATATGGGCCCCTTTGCCCACCTAGGCTGCAAAAACGTGTCACACATCTGGTATCCCCGTACTCAGGAGAAGGTGGGGAATGTGTTTTGGGGTGTCATTTTACATATACCCATGCTGGGTGAGAGAAATATCTTGGCAAAAGACAACTTTTCCCATTTTTTTATACAAAGTTGGCATTTGACCAAGATATTTATCTCACCCAGCATGGGTATATGTAAAAAGACACCCCAAAACACATTCCCCAACTTCTCCTGAATACGGAGATACCAGATGTGTGACACGTTTTTGCAGCCTAGGTGGGCAAAGGGGCCCATATTCCAAAGAGCACCTTTCGGATTTCACTGGTCATTTTTTGCAGAATTTGATTTCAAATTCCTTACCACACATTCGGGCCCCTAGAATGCCAGGGCAGTATAACTACCCCACAAGTGACCCCATTTTGGAAAGAAGAGACCCCAAGGTATTCGCTGATGGGCATAGTGAGTTCATGGAAGTTTTTATTTTTTGTCACAAGTTAGTGGAATATGAGACTTTGTATGAAAAAAAAAAAAAAAAAAAAAATCATCATTTTCCACTAACTTGTGACAAAAAATAAAAAATTCTAGGAACTTGCCATGCCCCTCACGGAATACCTTGGGGTGTCTTCTTTCCAAAATGGGGTCACTTGTGGGGTAGTTATACTGCCCTGGCATTCTAGGGGCCCGAATGTGTGGTAAGGAGTTTGAAATCAAATTCTGTAAAAAATGACCTGTGAAATCCGAAAGGTGCTCTTTCGAATATGGGCCCCTTTGCCCACCTAGGCTGCAAAAAAGTGTCACACATCTGGTATTGCCGTACTCAGGAGAAGGTGGGGAATGTGTTTTGGGGTGTCATTTTACATATACCCATGCTGGGTGAGAGAAATATCTTGGCAAAAGACAACTTTTCCCATTTTTTTATACAAAGTTGGCATTTGACCAAGATATTTATCTCACCCAGCATGGGTATATGTAAAAAGACACCCCAAAACACATTCCCCAACTTCTCCTGAATACAGAGATACCAGATGTGTGACACGTTTTTGCAGCCTAGGTGGGCAAAGGGGCCCATATTCCAAAGAGCACCTTTCGGATTTCACTGGTCATTTTTTGCAGAATTTGATTTCAAATTCCTTACCACACATTCGGGCCCCTAGAATGCCAGGGCAGTATAACTACCCCACAAGTGACCCCATTTTGGAAAGAAGAGACCCCAAGGTATTCGCTGATGGGCATAGTGAGTTCATGGAAGTTTTTATTTTTTGTCACAAGTTAGTGGAATATGAGACTTTGTATGAAAAAAAAAAAAAAAAAAAAAAAATCATCATTTTCCACTAACTTGTGACAAAAAATAAAAAGTTCTATGAACTCACTATGCCCATCAGCGAATACCTTAGGGTGTGTACTTTCCGAAATGGGGTCATTTGTGGGGTGTTTGTACTGTCTGGCCATTGTAGAACCTCAGGAAACGTGACAGGTGCTCAGAAAGTCAGAGCTGCTTCAAAAAGCGGAAATTCACATTTTTGTACCATAGTTTGTAAACGCTATAACTTTTACCCAAACCATTTTTTTTTTACCCAAACATTTTTTTTTTATCAAAGACATGTAGAACTATAAATTTAGAGCAAAATTTCTATATGGATCTCGTTTTTTTTGCAAAATTTTACAACTGAAAGTGAAAAATGTCATTTTTTTGCAAAAAAATCGTTAAATTTCGATTAATAACAAAAAAAGTAAAAATGTCAGCAGCAATGAAATACCACCAAATGAAAGCTCTATTAGTGAGAAGAAAAGGAGGTAAAATTCATTTGGGTGGTAAGTTGCATGACCGAGCAATAAACGGTGAAAGTAGTGTAGTGCCGATTTGTAAAAAAGGGCCTGGTCTTTAGGGGGGTATAAACCTGTGGTCCTTAAGTGGTTAAAAGGTTGAACATTGATTGCACCTAGTGTAATTAGAGGCGGAGTTTAAGAGCTCATTTGCATCCCTTTCTTCCCAGAATTCCAGAGGAGCGTGTATGGCCTATAAGCCTCCTCGCGCCAAGAGATTGTACCCCCAAAATCAATATGGGGGTGACCCTCAGATGTCCTGCAGCACACGCATCCTCACAAAGCTGCACACCTAGTCTTCCTAGACCTATCTGATGGGCACTTACCTTCTACCGGGGCCACACGCTGAGTGTTCTCATCAGTCCTCGGCCCGGGGTCGGTGGGAATGTATCCTGGGGGCCACAGGGCTCTGCTAATGGCTGATACCAGAGAGAAGAAAAGGCTCCAGACACCACAGCAGTGACTACCGACCAGAACCTGCTCTGGATCTGCTGCACTGCATGAGCTGAAGGACCTGGGATGACGTCACCGTCATGTGATCAGGAGGGGCGGAGCTCAGATGTGATCATGAAGGACCTGTGATGATGTCATCGTCATGTGATCAATGCAGGAGAGGGTGTGGCTTAGCAAGAGAGAACTTGGTGATGCATTCAGAGCGGCCATTTCTCTGGTGAAGCCCGTCCGGCCTGAGGAACTAGAGGCACCAAACACTGATGTGGACATGCTGGGAGTTGTAGTCCTCTCCTACTGTAATGTCCTCTGATATCACATTATAACGGGGTGGACATGCTGGGAGTTGTAGTCCTCTCCTCTCCTACTGTAATGTCCTCTGATATCACATAATAACGGGCTGGACATGCTTGGAGTTGTAGTCCTCTCCTACCTCCTCCTGTAATGTCCTCTGATATCACATAATAACAGGCTGGACATGCTGGGAGTTGTAGTCCTCTCCTCTCCTACCTCCTCCTGTAATGTCCTCTGATATCACATAATAACAGGCTGGACATGCTGGGAGTTGTAGTCCTCTCCTACCTCCTCCTGTAATGTCCTCTGATATCACATAATAACAGGCTGGACATGCTGGGAGTTGTAGTCCTCTCCTACCTCCTCCTGTAATGTCCTCTGATATCACATAATAACAGGCTGGACATGCTGGGAGTTGTAGTCCTCTCCTACCTCCTCCTGTAATGTCCTCTGATATCACATCATAACAGGCTGGACATGCTGGGAGTTGTAGTCCTCTCCTACCTCCTCCTGTAATGTCCTCTGATATCACATAATAACAGGCTGGACATGCTGGGAGTTGTAGTCCTCTCCTACCTCCTCCTGTAATGTCCTCTGATATCACATAATAACAGGTTGGACATGCTGGGAGTTGTAGTCCTCTCCTACCTCCTGTAATGTCCTCTGATATCACATAATAACAGGCTGGACATGCTGGGAGTTGTAGTCCTCTCCTACCTCCTCCTGTAATGTCCTCTGATATCACATAATAACGGTCTGGACATGCTGGGAGTTGTAGTCCTCTCCTACCTCCTCCTGTAATGTCCTCTGATATCACATAATAACAGGCTGGACATGCTGGGAGTTGTAGTCCTCTCCTACCCACTCCTGTAATGTCCTCTGATATCACATAATAACAGGCTGGACATGCTGGGAGTTGTAGTCCTCTCCTACCTCCTCCTGTAATCTCCTCTGATATCACATAATAACAGGCTGGACATGCTGGGAGTTGTAGTCCTCTCCTCCCTCCTCCTGTAATCTCCTCTGATATCACATAATAACAGGCTGGACATGCTGGGAGTTGTAGTCCTCTCCTACCTCCTCCTGTAATGTCCTCTGATATCACATAATAACAGGCTGGACATGCTGGGAGTTGTAGTCCTCTCCTACCTCCCCCTGTAATGTCCTCTGATATCACATAATAACAGGCTGGACATGCTGGGAGTTGTAGTCCTCTCCTACCCCCTCCTGTAATGTCCTCTGATATCACATAATAACAGGCTGGACATGCTGGGAGTTGTAGTCCTCTCCTACCTCCTCCTGTAATCTCCTCTGATATCACATAATAACAGGCTGGACATGCTGGGAGTTGTAGTCCTCTCCTCCCTCCTCCTGTAATCTCCTCTGATATCACATAATAACAGGCTGGACATGCTGGGAGTTGTAGTCCTCTCCTACCTCCCCCTGTAATGTCCTCTGATATCACATAATAACAGGCTGGACATGCTGGGAGTTGTAGTCCTCTCCTACCTCCTCCTGTAATGTCCTCTGATATCACATAATAACAGGCTGGACATGCTGGGAGTTGTAGTCCTCTCCTACCTCCTCCTGTAATGTCCTCTGATGTCACATAATAACAGGCTGGACATGCTGGGAGTTGTAGTCCTCTCCTACCTCCTCCTGTAATGTCCTCTGATATCACATAATAACAGGCTGGACATGCTGGGAGTTGTAGTCCTCTCCTACCTCCTCCTGTAATGTCCTCTGATATCACATAATAACAGGCTGGACATGCTGGGAGTTGTAGTCCTCTCCTACCTCCTCCTGTAATGTCCTCTGGTATCACATAATAACAGGCTGGACATGCTGGGAGTTGTAGTCCTCTCCTACCTCCTCCTGTAATGTCCTCTGATGTCACATAATAACAGGCTGGACATGCTGGGAGTTGTAGTCCTCTCCTACCTCCTCCTGTAATGTCCTCTGATATCACCTAATAACAGGCTGGACATGCTGGGAGTTGTAGTCCTCTTCTACCTCCTCCTGTACTGTCCTCTGATATCACATAATAACAGGCTGGACATGCTGGGAGTTGTAGTCCTCTCCTACCTCCTCCTGTAATGTCCTCTGATATCACATAATAACAGGCTGGACATGCTGGGAGTTGTAGTCCTCTCCTACCTCCTCCTGTAATGTCCTCTGATATCACATAATAACAGGCTGGACATGCTGGGAGTTGTAGTCCTCTTCTACCTCCCCCTGTAATGTCCTCTGATATCACATAATAACAGGCTGGACATGCTGGGAGTTGTAGTCCTCTCCTCCCTCCTCCTGTAATGTCCTCTGATATCACATAATAACAGGCTGGACATGCTGGGAGTTGTAGTCCTCTCCTCACTCCTCCTGTAATGTCCTCTGATATCACATAATAACAGGCTGGACATGCTGGGAGTTGTAGTCCTCTCCTACCTCCTCCTGTAATGTCCTCTGATATCACATAATAACAGGCTGGACATGCTGGGAGTTGTAGTCCTCTCTACCTCCTCCTGTACTGTCCTCTGATATCACATAATAACAGGCTGGACATGCTGGGAGTTGTAGTCCTCTCCTACCTCCTCCTGTAATGTCCTCTGATATCACATAATAACAGGCTGGACATGCTGGGAGTTGTAGTCCTCTCCTACCTCCTCCTGTAATGTCCTCTGATATCACATAATAACAGGCTGGACATGCTGGGAGTTGTAGTCCTCTCTACCTCCTCCTGTAATGTCCTCTGATATCACATAATAACAGGCTGGACATGCTGGGAGTTGTAGTCCTCTCCTCCCTCCTCCTGTAATGTCCTCTGATATCACATAATAACAGGCTGGACATGCTGGGAGTTGTAGTCCTCTCCTACCTCCTCCTGTAATGTCCTCTGATATCACATAATAACAGGCTGGACATGCTGGGAGTTGTAGTCCTCTCCTACCTCCTCCTGTAATGTCCTCTGATATCACATAATAACAGGCTGGACATGCTGGGAGTTGTAGTCCTCTCCTACCTCCTCCTGTAATGTCCTCTGATATCACATAATAACAGGCTGGACATGCTGGGAGTTGTAGTCCTCTCCTACCTCCTCCTGTAATGTCCTCTGATATCACATAATAACAGGCTGGACATGCTGGGAGTTGTAGTCCTCTCCTACCTCCTCCTGTAATGTCCTCTGATATCACATAATAACAGGCTGGACATGCTGGGAGTTGTAGTCCTCTCCTACCTCCTCCTGTAATGTCCTCTGATATCACATAATAACAGGCTGGACATGCTGGGAGTTGTAGTCCTCTCCTACCTCCTCCTGTAATGTCCTCTGATATCACATAATAACAGGCTGGACATGCTGGGAGTTGTAGTCCTCTCCTACCTCCTCCTGTAATGTCCTCTGATATCACATAATAACAGGCTGGACATGCTGGGAGTTGTAGTCCTCTCCTCCCTCCTCCTGTAATGTCCTCTGATATCACATAATAACAGGCTGGACATGCTGGGAGTTGTAGTCCTCTCCTACCTCCTCCTGTAATGTCCTCTGATATCACATAATAACAGGCTGGACATGCTGGGAGTTGTAGTCCTCTCCTACCTCCTCCTGTAATGTCCTCTGATATCACATAATAACAGGCTGGACATGCTGGGAGTTGTAGTCCTCTCCTACCTCCTCCTGTAATGTCCTCTGATATCACATAATAACAGGCTGGACATGCTGGGAGTTGTAGTCCTCTCCTACCTCCTCCTGTAATGTCCTCTGATATCACATAATAACAGGCTGGACATGCTGGGAGTTGTAGTCCTCTCCTACCTCCTCCTGTAATGTCCTCTGATATCACATAATAACAGGCTGGACATGCTGGGAGTTGTAGTCCTCTCCTACCTCCTCCTGTAATGTCCTCTGATATCACATAATAACAGGCTGGACATGCTGGGAGTTGTAGTCCTCTCCTACCTCCTCCTGTAATGTCCTCTGATATCACATAATAACAGGCTGGACATGCTGGGAGTTGTAGTCCTCTCCTACCTCCTCCTGTAATGTCCTCTGATATCACATAATAACAGGCTGGACATGCTGGGAGTTGTAGTCCTCTCCTACCTCCTCCTGTAATGTCCTCTGATATCACATAATAACAGGCTGGACATGCTGGGAGTTGTAGTCCTCTCCTACCTCCTCCTGTAATGTCCTCTGATATCACATAATAACAGGCTGGACATGCTGGGAGTTGTAGTCCTCTCCTACCTCCTCCTGTAATGTCCTCTGATATCACATAATAACAGGCTGGACATGCTGGGAGTTGTAGTCCTCTCCTACCTCCTCCTGTAATGTCCTCTGATATCACATAATAACAGGCTGGACATGCTGGGAGTTGTAGTCCTCTCCTACCTCCTCCTGTAATGTCCTCTGATATCACATAATAACAGGCTGGACATGCTGGGAGTTGTAGTCCTCTCCTACCTCCTCCTGTAATGTCCTCTGATATCACATAATAACAGGCTGGACATGCTGGGAGTTGTAGTCCTCTCCTACCTCCTCCTGTAATGTCCTCTGATATCACATAATAACAGGCTGGACATGCTGGGAGTTGTAGTCCTCTCCTACCTCCTCCTGTAATGTCCTCTGATATCACATAATAACAGGCTGGACATGCTGGGAGTTGTAGTCCTCTCCTACCTCCTCCTGTAATGTCCTCTGATATCACATAATAACAGGCTGGACATGCTGGGAGTTGTAGTCCTCTCCTACCTCCTCCTGTAATGTCCTCTGATATCACATAATAACAGGCTGGACATGCTGGGAGTTGTAGTCCTCTCCTACCTCCTCCTGTAATGTCCTCTGATATCACATAATAACAGGCTGGACATGCTGGGAGTTGTAGTCCTCTCCTACCTCCTCCTGTAATGTCCTCTGATATCACATAATAACAGGCTGGACATGCTGGGAGTTGTAGTCCTCTCCTACCTCCTCCTGTAATGTCCTCTGATATCACATAATAACAGGCTGGACATGCTGGGAGTTGTAGTCCTCTCCTACCTCCTCCTGTAATGTCCTCTGATATCACATAATAACAGGCTGGACATGCTGGGAGTTGTAGTCCTCTCCTACCTCCTCCTGTAATGTCCTCTGATATCACATAATAACAGGCTGGACATGCTGGGAGTTGTAGTCCTCTCCTACCTCCTCCTGTAATGTCCTCTGATATCACATAATAACAGGCTGGACATGCTGGGAGTTGTAGTCCTCTCCTACCTCCTCCTGTAATGTCCTCTGATATCACATAATAACAGGCTGGACATGCTGGGAGTTGTAGTCCTCTCCTACCTCCTCCTGTAATGTCCTCTGATATCACATAATAACAGGCTGGACATGCTGGGAGTTGTAGTCCTCTCCTACCTCCTCCTGTAATGTCCTCTGATATCACATAATAACAGGCTGGACATGCTGGGAGTTGTAGTCCTCTCCTACCTCCTCCTGTAATGTCCTCTGATATCACATAATAACAGGCTGGACATGCTGGGAGTTGTAGTCCTCTCCTACCTCCTCCTGTAATGTCCTCTGATATCACATAATAACAGGCTGGACATGCTGGGAGTTGTAGTCCTCTCCTACCTCCTCCTGTAATGTCCTCTGATATCACATAATAACAGGCTGGACATGCTGGGAGTTGTAGTCCTCTCCTACCTCCTCCTGTAATGTCCTCTGATATCACATAATAACAGGCTGGACATGCTGGGAGTTGTAGTCCTCTCCTACCTCCTCCTGTAATGTCCTCTGATATCACATAATAACAGGCTGGACATGCTGGGAGTTGTAGTCCTCTCCTACCTCCTCCTGTAATGTCCTCTGATATCACATAATAACAGGCTGGACATGCTGGGAGTTGTAGTCCTCTCCTACCTCCTCCTGTAATGTCCTCTGATATCACATAATAACAGGCTGGACATGCTGGGAGTTGTAGTCCTCTCCTACCTCCTCCTGTAATGTCCTCTGATATCACATAATAACAGGCTGGACATGCTGGGAGTTGTAGTCCTCTCCTACCTCCTCCTGTAATGTCCTCTGATATCACATAATAACAGGCTGGACATGCTGGGAGTTGTAGTCCTCTCCTACCTCCTCCTGTAATGTCCTCTGATATCACATAATAACAGGCTGGACATGCTGGGAGTTGTAGTCCTCTCCTACCTCCTCCTGTAATGTCCTCTGATATCACATAATAACAGGCTGGACATGCTGGGAGTTGTAGTCCTCTCCTACCTCCTCCTGTAATGTCCTCTGATATCACATAATAACAGGCTGGACATGCTGGGAGTTGTAGTCCTCTCCTACCTCCTCCTGTAATGTCCTCTGATATCACATAATAACAGGCTGGACATGCTGGGAGTTGTAGTCCTCTCCTACCTCCTCCTGTAATGTCCTCTGATATCACATAATAACAGGCTGGACATGCTGGGAGTTGTAGTCCTCTCCTCCCTCCTCCTGTAATGTCCTCTGATATCACATAATAACAGGCTGGACATGCTGGGAGTTGTAGTCCTCTCCTACCTCCTCCTGTAATGTCCTCTGATATCACATAATAACAGGCTGGACATGCTGGGAGTTGTAGTCCTCTCCTACCTCCTCCTGTAATGTCCTCTGATATCACATAATAACAGGCTGGACATGCTGGGAGTTGTAGTCCTCTCCTACCTCCTCCTGTAATGTCCTCTGATATCACATAATAACAGGCTGGACATGCTGGGAGTTGTAGTCCTCTCCTACCTCCTCCTGTAATGTCCTCTGATATCACATAATAACAGGCTGGACATGCTGGGAGTTGTAGTCCTCTCCTACCTCCTCCTGTAATGTCCTCTGATATCACATAATAACAGGCTGGACATGCTGGGAGTTGTAGTCCTCTCCTACCTCCTCCTGTAATGTCCTCTGATATCACATAATAACAGGCTGGACATGCTGGGAGTTGTAGTCCTCTCCTACCTCCTCCTGTAATGTCCTCTGATATCACATAATAACAGGCTGGACATGCTGGGAGTTGTAGTCCTCTCCTACCTCCTCCTGTAATGTCCTCTGATATCACATAATAACAGGCTGGACATGCTGGGAGTTGTAGTCCTCTCCTACCTCCTCCTGTAATGTCCTCTGATATCACATAATAACAGGCTGGACATGCTGGGAGTTGTAGTCCTCTCCTACCTCCTCCTGTAATGTCCTCTGATATCACATAATAACAGGCTGGACATGCTGGGAGTTGTAGTCCTCTCCTACCTCCTCCTGTAATGTCCTCTGATATCACATAATAACAGGCTGGACATGCTGGGAGTTGTAGTCCTCTCCTACCTCCTCCTGTAATGTCCTCTGATATCACATAATAACAGGCTGGACATGCTGGGAGTTGTAGTCCTCTCCTACCTCCTCCTGTAATGTCCTCTGATATCACATAATAACAGGCTGGACATGCTGGGAGTTGTAGTCCTCTCCTACCTCCTCCTGTAATGTCCTCTGATATCACATAATAACAGGCTGGACATGCTGGGAGTTGTAGTCCTCTCCTCTGCTACCTCCTCCTGTAATGTCCTCTGATATCACATAATAACGTCCTGGACATGCTGGGAGTTGTAGTCCTCTCCTATTATCCCTCCTCCTGTAATGTCCTCTGATATCACATAATAACAGGCTGGACATGCTGGGAGTTGTAGTCCTCTCCTACCTCCTCCTGTAATGTCCTCTGATATCACATAATAACAGGCTGGACATGCTGGGAGTTGTAGTCCTCTCCTACCTCCTCCTGTAATGTCCTCTGATATCACATAATAACAGGCTGGACATGCTGGGAGTTGTAGTCCTCTCCTACCTCCTCCTGTAATGTCCTCTGATATCACATAATAACAGGCTGGACATGCTGGGAGTTGTAGTCCTCTCCTACCTCCTCCTGTAATGTCCTCTGATATCACATAATAACAGGCTGGACATGCTGGGAGTTGTAGTCCTCTCCTACCTCCTCCTGTAATGTCCTCTGATATCACATAATAACAGGCTGGACATGCTGGGAGTTGTAGTCCTCTCCTACCTCCTCCTGTAATGTCCTCTGATATCACATAATAACAGGCTGGACATGCTGGGAGTTGTAGTCCTCTCCTACCTCCTCCTGTAATGTCCTCTGATATCACATAATAACAGGCTGGACATGCTGGGAGTTGTAGTCCTCTCCTACCTCCTCCTGTAATGTCCTCTGATATCACATAATAACAGGCTGGACATGCTGGGAGTTGTAGTCCTCTCCTACCTCCTCCTGTAATGTCCTCTGATATCACATAATAACAGGCTGGACATGCTGGGAGTTGTAGTCCTCTCCTACCTCCTCCTGTAATGTCCTCTGATATCACATAATAACAGGCTGGACATGCTGGGAGTTGTAGTCCTCTCCTACCTCCTCCTGTAATGTCCTCTGATATCACATAATAACGGGCTGGACATGCTGGGAGTTGTAGTCCTCTCCTACCTCCTCCTGTAATGTCCTCTGATATCACATAATAACAGGCTGGACATGCTGGGAGTTGTAGTCCTCTCCTACCTCCTCCTGTAATGTCCTCTGATATCACATAATAACAGGCTGGACATGCTGGGAGTTGTAGTCCTCTCCTACCTCCTCCTGTAATGTCCTCTGATATCACATAATAACAGGCTGGACATGCTGGGAGTTGTAGTCCTCTCCTACCTCCTCCTGTAATGTCCTCTGATATCACATAATAACAGGCTGGACATGCTGGGAGTTGTAGTCCTCTCCTACCTCCTCCTGTAATGTCCTCTGATATCACATAATAACAGGCTGGACATGCTGGGAGTTGTAGTCCTCTCCTACCTCCTCCTGTAATGTCCTCTGATATCACATAATAACAGGCTGGACATGCTGGGAGTTGTAGTCCTCTCCTACCTCCTCCTGTAATGTCCTCTGATATCACATAATAACAGGCTGGACATGCTGGGAGTTGTAGTCCTCTCCTACCTCCTCCTGTAATGTCCTCTGATATCACATAATAACAGGCTGGACATGCTGGGAGTTGTAGTCCTCTCCTACCTCCTCCTGTAATGTCCTCTGATATCACATAATAACAGGCTGGACATGCTGGGAGTTGTAGTCCTCTCCTACCTCCTCCTGTAATGTCCTCTGATATCACATAATAACAGGCTGGACATGCTGGGAGTTGTAGTCCTCTCCTACCTCCTCCTGTAATGTCCTCTGATATCACATAATAACAGGCTGGACATGCTGGGAGTTGTAGTCCTCTCCTACCTCCTCCTGTAATGTCCTCTGATATCACATAATAACAGGCTGGACATGCTGGGAGTTGTAGTCCTCTCCTACCTCCTCCTGTAATGTCCTCTGATATCACATAATAACAGGCTGGACATGCTGGGAGTTGTAGTCCTCTCCTACCTCCTCCTGTAATGTCCTCTGATATCACATAATAACAGGCTGGACATGCTGGGAGTTGTAGTCCTCTCCTACCTCCTCCTGTAATGTCCTCTGATATCACATAATAACAGGCTGGACATGCTGGGAGTTGTAGTCCTCTCCTACCTCCTCCTGTAATGTCCTCTGATATCACATAATAACAGGCTGGACATGCTGGGAGTTGTAGTCCTCTCCTACCTCCTCCTGTAATGTCCTCTGATATCACATAATAACAGGCTGGACATGCTGGGAGTTGTAGTCCTCTCCTACCTCCTCCTGTAATGTCCTCTGATATCACATAATAACAGGCTGGACATGCTGGGAGTTGTAGTCCTCTCCTACCTCCTCCTGTAATGTCCTCTGATATCACATAATAACAGGCTGGACATGCTGGGAGTTGTAGTCCTCTCCTACCTCCTCCTGTAATGTCCTCTGATATCACATAATAACAGGCTGGACATGCTGGGAGTTGTAGTCCTCTCCTACCTCCTCCTGTAATGTCCTCTGATATCACATAATAACAGGCTGGACATGCTGGGAGTTGTAGTCCTCTCCTACCTCCTCCTGTAATGTCCTCTGATATCACATAATAACAGGCTGGACATGCTGGGAGTTGTAGTCCTCTCCTACCTCCTCCTGTAATGTCCTCTGATATCACATAATAACAGGCTGGACATGCTGGGAGTTGTAGTCCTCTCCTACCTCCTCCTGTAATGTCCTCTGATATCACATAATAACAGGCTGGACATGCTGGGAGTTGTAGTCCTCTCCTACCTCCTCCTGTAATGTCCTCTGATATCACATAATAACAGGCTGGACATGCTGGGAGTTGTAGTCCTCTCCTACCTCCTCCTGTAATGTCCTCTGATATCACATAATAACAGGCTGGACATGCTGGGAGTTGTAGTCCTCTCCTACCTCCTCCTGTAATGTCCTCTGATATCACATAATAACAGGCTGGACATGCTGGGAGTTGTAGTCCTCTCCTACCTCCTCCTGTAATGTCCTCTGATATCACATAATAACAGGCTGGACATGCTGGGAGTTGTAGTCCTCTCCTACCTCCTCCTGTAATGTCCTCTGATATCACATAATAACAGGCTGGACATGCTGGGAGTTGTAGTCCTCTCCTACCTCCTCCTGTAATGTCCTCTGATATCACATAATAACAGGCTGGACATGCTGGGAGTTGTAGTCCTCTCCTACCTCCTCCTGTAATGTCCTCTGATATCACATAATAACAGGCTGGACATGCTGGGAGTTGTAGTCCTCTCCTACCTCCTCCTGTAATGTCCTCTGATATCACATAATAACAGGCTGGACATGCTGGGAGTTGTAGTCCTCTCCTACCTCCTCCTGTAATGTCCTCTGATATCACATAATAACAGGCTGGACATGCTGGGAGTTGTAGTCCTCTCCTACCTCCTCCTGTAATGTCCTCTGATATCACATAATAACAGGCTGGACATGCTGGGAGTTGTAGTCCTCTCCTACCTCCTCCTGTAATGTCCTCTGATATCACATAATAACAGGCTGGACATGCTGGGAGTTGTAGTCCTCTCCTACCTCCTCCTGTAATGTCCTCTGATATCACATAATAACAGGCTGGACATGCTGGGAGTTGTAGTCCTCTCCTACCTCCTCCTGTAATGTCCTCTGATATCACATAATAACAGGCTGGACATGCTGGGAGTTGTAGTCCTCTCCTACCTCCTCCTGTAATGTCCTCTGATATCACATAATAACAGGCTGGACATGCTGGGAGTTGTAGTCCTCTCCTACCTCCTCCTGTAATGTCCTCTGATATCACATAATAACAGGCTGGACATGCTGGGAGTTGTAGTCCTCTCCTACCTCCTCCTGTAATGTCCTCTGATATCACATAATAACAGGCTGGACATGCTGGGAGTTGTAGTCCTCTCCTACCTCCTCCTGTAATGTCCTCTGATATCACATAATAACAGGCTGGACATGCTGGGAGTTGTAGTCCTCTCCTACCTCCTCCTGTAATGTCCTCTGATATCACATAATAACAGGCTGGACATGCTGGGAGTTGTAGTCCTCTCCTACCTCCTCCTGTAATGTCCTCTGATATCACATAATAACAGGCTGGACATGCTGGGAGTTGTAGTCCTCTCCTACCTCCTCCTGTAATGTCCTCTGATATCACATAATAACAGGCTGGACATGCTGGGAGTTGTAGTCCTCTCCTACCTCCTCCTGTAATGTCCTCTGATATCACATAATAACAGGCTGGACATGCTGGGAGTTGTAGTCCTCTCCTACCTCCTCCTGTAATGTCCTCTGATATCACATAATAACAGGCTGGACATGCTGGGAGTTGTAGTCCTCTCCTACCTCCTCCTGTAATGTCCTCTGATATCACATAATAACAGGCTGGACATGCTGGGAGTTGTAGTCCTCTCCTACCTCCTCCTGTAATGTCCTCTGATATCACATAATAACAGGCTGGACATGCTGGGAGTTGTAGTCCTCTCCTACCTCCTCCTGTAATGTCCTCTGATATCACATAATACAGGCTGGACATGCTGGGAGTTGTAGTCCTCTCCTACCTCCTCCTGTAATGTCCTCTGATATCACATAATAACAGGCTGGACATGCTGGGAGTTGTAGTCCTCTCCTACCTCCTCCTGTAATGTCCTCTGATATCACATAATAACAGGCTGGACATGCTGGGAGTTGTAGTCCTCTCCTACCTCCTCCTGTAATGTCCTCTGATATCACATAATAACAGGCTGGACATGCTGGGAGTTGTAGTCCTCTCCTACCTCCTCCTGTAATGTCCTCTGATATCACCTAATAACAGGCTGGACATGCTGGGAGTTGTAGTCCTCTCCTACCTCCTCCTGTAATGTCCTCTGATATCACATAATAACAGGCTGGACATGCTGGGAGTTGTAGTCCTCTCCTACCTCCTCCTGTAATGTCCTCTGATATCACATAATAACAGGCTGGACATGCTGGGAGTTGTAGTCCTCTCCTACCTCCTCCTGTAATGTCCTCTGATATCACATAATAACAGGCTGGACATGCTGGGAGTTGTAGTCCTCTCCTACCTCCTCCTGTAATGTCCTCTGATATCACATAATAACAGGCTGGACATGCTGGGAGTTGTAGTCCTCTCCTACCTCCTCCTGTAATGTCCTCTGATATCACATAATAACAGGCTGGACATGCTGGGAGTTGTAGTCCTCTCCTCACTCCTCCTGTAATGTCCTCTGATATCACATAATAACAGGCTGGACATGCTGGGAGTTGTAGTCCTCTCCTACCTCCTCCTGTAATGTCCTCTGATATCACATAATAACAGGCTGGACATGCTGGGAGTTGTAGTCCTCTCCTACCTCCTCCTGTAATGTCCTCTGATATCACATAATAACAGGCTGGACATGCTGGGAGTTGTAGTCCTCTCCTACCTCCTCCTGTAATGTCCTCTGATATCACATAATAACAGGCTGGACATGCTGGGAGTTGTAGTCCTCTCCTACCTCCTCCTGTAATGTCCTCTGATATCACATAATAACAGGCTGGACATGCTGGGAGTTGTAGTCCTCTCCTACCTCCCCCTGTAATGTCCTCTGATATCACATAATAACAGGCTGGACATGCTGGGAGTTGTAGTCCTCTCCTACCTCCTCCTGTAATGTCCTCTGATATCACATAATAACAGGCTGGACATGCTGGGAGTTGTAGTCCTCTCCTACCTCCTCCTGTAATGTCCTCTGATATCACATAATAACAGGCTGGACATGCTGGGAGTTGTAGTCCTCTCCTACCTCCTCCTGTAATGTCCTCTGATATCACATAATAACAGGCTGGACATGCTGGGAGTTGTAGTCCTCTCCTACCTCCTCCTGTAATGTCCTCTGATATCACATAATAACAGGCTGGACATGCTGGGAGTTGTAGTCCTCTCCTACCTCCTCCTGTAATGTCCTCTGATATCACATAATAACAGGCTGGACATGCTGGGAGTTGTAGTCCTCTCCTACCTCCTCCTGTAATGTCCTCTGATATCACATAATAACAGGCTGGACATGCTGGGAGTTGTAGTCCTCTCCTCCCTCCTCCTGTAATGTCCTCTGATATCACATAATAACAGGCTGGACATGCTGGGAGTTGTAGTCCTCTCCTACCTCCTCCTGTAATGTCCTCTGATATCACATAATAACAGGCTGGACATGCTGGGAGTTGTAGTCCTCTCCTACCTCCTCCTGTAATGTCCTCTGATATCACATAATAACAGGCTGGACATGCTGGGAGTTGTAGTCCTCTCCTACCTCCTCCTGTAATGTCCTCTGATATCACATAATAACAGGGCTGGACATGCTGGGAGTTGTAGTCCTCTCCTACCTCCTCCTGTAATGTCCTCTGATATCACATAATAACAGGCTGGACATGCTGGGAGTTGTAGTCCTCTCCTACCTCCTCCTGTAATGTCCTCTGATATCACATAATAACAGGCTGGACATGCTGGGAGTTGTAGTCCTCTCCTACCTCCTCCTGTAATGTCCTCTGATATCACATAATAACAGGCTGGACATGCTGGGAGTTGTAGTCCTCTCCTACCTCCTCCTGTAATGTCCTCTGATATCACATAATAACAGGCTGGACATGCTGGGAGTTGTAGTCCTCTCCTACCCCCTCCTGTAATGTCCTCTGATATCACATAATAACAGGCTGGACATGCTGGGAGTTGTAGTCCTCTTCTACCTCCTCCTGTAATGTCCTCTGATATCACATAATAACAGGCTGGACATGCTGGGAGTTGTAGTCCTCTCCTACCTCCTCCTGTAATGTCCTCTGATATCACATAATAACAGGCTGGACATGCTGGGAGTTGTAGTCCTCTCCTACCTCCTCTGATATCACATAATAACAGTCTGGACATGCTGGGAGTTGTAGTCCTCTCCTACCTCCTCCTGTAATGTCCTCTGATATCACATAATAACAGGCTGGACATGCTGGGAGTTGTAGTCCTCTCCTACCACCCCCTGTAATGTCCTCTGATATCACATAATAACAGGCTGGACATGCTGGGAGTTGTAGTCCTCTCCTACCTCCTCCTGTAATGTCCTCTGATATCACATAATAACAGGCTGGACATGCTGGGAGTTGTAGTCCTCTCCTACCTCCTCCTGTAATGTCCTCTGATATCACATAATAACAGGCTGGACATGCTGGGAGTTGTAGTCCTCTCCTACCTCCTCCTGTAATGTCCTCTGATATCACATAATAACAGGCTGGACATGCTGGGAGTTGTAGTCCTCTCCTACCTCCTCCTGTAATGTCCTCTGATATCACATAATAACAGGCTGGACATGCTGGGAGTTGTAGTCCTCTCCTACCTCCTCCTGTAATGTCCTCTGATATCACATAATAACAGGCTGGACATGCTGGGAGTTGTAGTCCTCTTCTACCTCCTCCTGTAATGTCCTCTGATATCACATAATAACGGGCTGGACATGCTGGGAGTTGTAGTCCTCTCCTACCTCCTCCTGTAATGTCCTCTGATATCACATAATAACAGGCTGGACATGCTGGGAGTTGTAGTCCTCTCCTACCTCCCCTGTAATGTCCTCTGATATCACATAATAACAGGCTGGACATGCTGGGAGTTGTAGTCCTCTCCTACCTCCTCCTGTAATGTCCTCTGATATCACATAGTAACAGGCTGGACATGCTGGGAGTTGTAGTCCTCTCCTACCTCCTCCTGTAATGTCCTCTGATATCACATAATAACAGGCTGGACATGCTGGGAGTTGTAGTCCTCTCCTACCTCCTCCTGTGATGTCCTCTGATATCACATAATAACAGGCTGGACATGCTGGGAGTTGTAGTCCTCTCCTACCTCCCCCTGTAATGTCCTCTGATATCACATAATAACAGGCTGGACATGCTGGGAGTTGTAGTCCTCTCCTACCTCCTCCTGTAATGTCCTCTGATATCACATAATAACAGGCTGGACATGCTGGGAGTTGTAGTCCTCTCCTACCTCCTCCTGTAATGTCCTCTGATATCACATAATAACAGGCTGGACATGCTGGGAGTTGTAGTCCTCTCCTACCTCCTCCTGTAATGTCCTCTGATATCACATAATAACAGGCTGGACATGCTGGGAGTTGTAGTCCTCTCCTACCTCCTCCTGTAATGTCCTCTGATATCACATAATAACAGGCTGGACATGCTGGGAGTTGTAGTCCTCTCCTACCTCCCCTGTAATGTCCTCTGATATCACATAATAACAGGCTGGGACATGCTGGGAGTTGTAGTCCTCTCCTCTCCTCCTGTAATGTCCTCTGATATCACATAATAACAGGCTGGACATGCTGGGAGTTGTAGTCCTCTCCTACCTCCTCCTGTAATGTCCTCTGATATCACATAATAACAGGCTGGACATGCTGGGAGTTGTAGTCCTCTCCTACCTCCTCCTGTAATGTCCTCTGATATCACATAATAACAGGCTGGACATGCTGGGAGTTGTAGTCCTCTCCTACCTCCTCCTGTAATGTCCTCTGATATCACATAATAACAGGCTGGACATGCTGGGAGTTGTAGTCCTCTCCTACCTCCTCCTGTAATGTCCTCTGATATCACATAATAACAGGCTGGACATGCTGGGAGTTGTAGTCCTCTCCTACCTCCTCCTGTAATGTCCTCTGATATCACATAATAACAGGCTGGACATGCTGGGAGTTGTAGTCCTCTCCTACCTCCTCCCTGTAATGTCCTCTGATATCACATAATAACAGGCTGGACATGCTGGGAGTTGTAGTCCTCTCCTACCTCCTCCTGTAATGTCCTCTGATATCACATAATAACAGGCTGGACATGCTGGGAGTTGTAGTCCTCTCCTACCTCCTCCTGTAATGTCCTCTGATATCACATAATAACAGGCTGGACATGCTGGGAGTTGTAGTCCTCTCCTACCTCCTCCTGTAATGTCCTCTGATATCACATAATAACAGGCTGGACATGCTGGGAGTTGTAGTCCTCTCCTACCTCCTCCTGTAATGTCCTCTGATATCACATAATAACAGGCTGGACATGCTGGGAGTTGTAGTCCTCTCCTACCTCCTCCTGTAATGTCCTCTGATATCACATAATAACAGGCTGGACATGCTGGGAGTTGTAGTCCTCTCCTACCTCCTCCTGTAATGTCCTCTGATATCACATAATAACAGGCTGGACATGCTGGGAGTTGTAGTCCTCTCCTACCTCCTCCTGTAATGTCCTCTGATATCACATAATAACAGGCTGGACATGCTGGGAGTTGTAGTCCTCTCCTACCTCCTCCTGTAATGTCCTCTGATATCACATAATAACAGGCTGGACATGCTGGGAGTTGTAGTCCTCTCCTACCTCCTCCTGTAATGTCCTCTGATATCACATAATAACAGGCTGGACATGCTGGGAGTTGTAGTCCTCTCCTACCTCCTCCTGTAATGTCCTCTGATATCACATAATAACAGGCTGGACATGCTGGGAGTTGTAGTCCTCTCCTACCTCCTCCTGTAATGTCCTCTGATATCACATAATAACAGGCTGGACATGCTGGGAGTTGTAGTCCTCTCCTACCTCCTCCTGTAATGTCCTCTGATATCACATAATAACAGGCTGGACATGCTGGGAGTTGTAGTCCTCTCCTACCTCCTCCTGTAATGTCCTCTGATATCACATAATAACAGGCTGGACATGCTGGGAGTTGTAGTCCTCTCCTACCTCCTCCTGTAATGTCCTCTGATATCACATAATAACAGGCTGGACATGCTGGGAGTTGTAGTCCTCTCCTACCTCCTCCTGTAATGTCCTCTGATATCACATAATAACAGGCTGGACATGCTGGGAGTTGTAGTCCTCTCCTACCTCCTCCTGTAATGTCCTCTGATATCACATAATAACAGGCTGGACATGCTGGGAGTTGTAGTCCTCTCCTACCTCCTCCTGTAATGTCCTCTGATATCACATAATAACAGGCTGGACATGCTGGGAGTTGTAGTCCTCTCCTACCTCCTCCTGTAATGTCCTCTGATATCACATAATAACAGGCTGGACATGCTGGGAGTTGTAGTCCTCTCCTACCTC